>NC_044328.1:91851457-92152614 GCF_007399415.2 Gopherus evgoodei
GCCTTATTTCCAATCTGAATTTGTATAGCTTCAACTTCCAGCCATTGGATCATTTTACACCTTTCTCTGCTAGATTGAGGAGCCCAATATTAAATTTGTTGCCAACGTAGGTACTTCTAGACTGTAATCAAGTAACACCATAACCTTCTCTTTGTTAAGCTAAATGAATTGAGCCCCTTGAGTCTGTCACTGTAAAGCATGTCTTCCAATCCTTTAATCATTCTTTTGATTCTTCTCTGACCTTCTCCAATTGATCAACATCCGTACTGAATTGTGAGCACCAGAACTGGACACAATTTTCCAGCTGCAGTTGCACCAATGTCAAATACAGAAATAAAATCATAGACTCAGAGACATATAGGACTGGAAGGGACCTCAGTAGGTCATCTAGTCCAGTTCCCTGCACTAAGGCAGGATTAAGTACTATCCAGACTATCCCTGACATGTATTTGTCTAACTTGTTCTTTAAAACCTCCAGTGATGGAGATTCCACAACCTTCCTAAGTAATTTGTTCCAGTGCTTGACTACCCTTAGAGATAGGAAGTTTTTCGTAATGTCTAACCTAAATCTCCCTTGCCACAGTTTAAGTCCTGTCATCAGTGGATAAGGAGAACAATTTATCATCCTCCCTCTTTATAACACCTTTTACACAATTGAAGATTTATGTCCCCAAGAAAGGTATTTAGCACTTCTGTCATTGCTGCATTTTCTGTTATTGCCTTTCCTTCCTCATTGAGTAATGAACCTACTCTGTCCTTGATCTTCGTCTTACTTCTAATGGCATCCTAGAGACTAACAAATTTATTTGGGCATAAGGTTTCGTGGGCTAGAACCCACTTCATCAGACGTTTCATGGGTTTTAGCCCATGAAAGCTTATGCCCAGATAAATTTGTTAGTCTCTAAGGTGCCACAGGGACTCCTAGTTGTTTTTGCTGATACAGACTAACACGGCTGAAACCTTACTTCTAATGGATTTGTAAAATGTTTTCTTGTTACCCTTTATGCCCTTAGATAGTTTAATCTTTTTTGTGCCTTGGCCTTTCTAATTTTGTCACTACATGCTTGTGTTGTTTTTTTTATATTCATCCTTCGTAATCTGACCTATTTTCCACTTTGTCTACGATTCTTTTTCAAATGTCAAGTTGCTGAAGATCTCCTGGTTAAGTCAGGGAGTCTCTTACCATACTTCCTATCTTTCCTACGCATTGGGGTAGTTTTCTTTCGTGCCCTTAATAATAGCTCTTTAAAAAAACTGCCAACTGTCCTGAACCTTTTTTTTCCCCTTAGACTTGCTTCCCTCGGGATCTTACCTACCAATTATCTGAGTTTGCTAAAGTCTACATCTTGAAGTCTACTGTCTTTATTCTGCTGCTTTCCCTCCTACCATTCCTTAGAAGCATGAACTCGGTCATTTCTGGATCACTTTCAACCAGGCTGCTTTTCACCTTCAAATTCTCAGCCAGTTCTTCCTTATTTATAAGAATCAAATCTAGAACAGCCTCTCCCCTAGTCACCTTCTCCACTTTCTGTAATAAAAAGTTGTCTCCAGTGCATTTGAAGAGCTTGCTGGATAATCTGTGCCCTGCTGTATAATTTTCCCAATAGATGTTGGGTAATTGAAGCTCCCCATCTCCTCCAAGTCCTGTGGTTTGGATGATTTTATTAGTTGTTTAAAAAAAGCCTCATCAACCTGTTCTTCTTGGTTAAGTGGCCATACTGTGATATCAGCTTTGTTTTTTACCCCTTTTATCCTTACCCAGAGACTTTCAACAGGACAGTCTCCCACTTATAACTCTACTCCTCAAGATTCCCCTCTTTTTTTCATCCCAGGATCACATTAGCCCTTTTGGCTACAGCATTGCAGTGGGAGCTCATGTTCAGCTGATTATCCACCACAAACTCTTAATCTTTTTCCGAGTTACTGCTTCTGAGAATTAAGTCCCCCATCCTGTAAATATAGCCTACATTTTTTATTCTATAATGTATACATTTATATTTAGCCATATTAAAATGCATACTGTTTGCTTGCATCCAGCTAACCAAGCAATCCAATCACTCTATACCAGTAACCTGTCCTCTTTGTTATTTACCACTCCCTCAATTTTTGGGTTATCTGCAATCTTTATCAGTTTTATATTTTTTCCTAATCATTGATAAAATGGTTAAATAGCATTGGGCCAAGAACTGAGCCATATGGGACCGCGCTATAAATATAGCCACTTGATGATAATTCCCTATTTACAATTGTACTTTGAGACCTAGCAGGCAGACAGCTTTTAATCCATTTAATGAGTCCCATGTTAATTTTATATCATTTTAGTTTTTCAGTGACAATGTTCTGTGGTACCAAGTCAAATGCCTTACAAAAGTTGAAGAATATTACATCAACACTATAACCTTTATTAACCAAATTTATAATCTCATCCAAAAAAATTAAGTTAGTTTGACAGGATCTATTTTCCATAAACCCACCCACTAACACCCTTCCACCCCCACTCTGAAAAAAAAATCATGGAACTGATAGGATGTTTGCCTCCATCACATTGTTCACCCTGCTTGTGTATTCTATCCCTTTCCTACCCTGTGTCTGTCTTGTCTTTTTAGATTGTAAGCTCTTCGAGGCAGGGACTGTCTATTGCTCTCTGTTTATACAGTGCCTAACACAGTGGAGCGCCACTCTTGGTCAGCTCTTCGGCACTACCATAATAAATATGATTAATAATAATACTAATTGAATGAGGATGGTTTCCTGCATCAGGGCATATGCTTTGTTGTATCTGAAGTTTGAGTGAAGTTGTATGCTTTTATGTGATACTCAAGCATTAAGTTTAATACTAGGCTGAATTTCAGCCTTAACATTCAGTTCAATTCCGTTCATGTGAGTTTTTTTTATTCTTTAACATGTTTGTGATGTGTGCATATATGTATAATATGTATCATATTATACCTTTCACATTTGTTTGTGTAGATATATATTTATATGTGTGTGTGTTTATATTACATTTTCCTAAGCAGTGAGTGCATTGTAGGCACTGAAATAGCTACTTTGACATTCAGATGATCATTTTCATGAGCAGTTACAGTAATACATGCACGGACACACACAATCTGTAAGGACAGGCTTGTATTCTTCCAACTCTGCCTACGAGGCCATAACTAGCTATATATATTTACACTATATATTTTAATCACATCAGATAAAAGTCACTACATATTTCCACCCACATACACTCACAAAAAACCCACCTAATACTTTTGTATCTGTTCTCACAGAAATGAAGTTACAGGTACCTTTGTTGCGAGAAGGAAATGGAAAGTACTTATCATCCCTTAATGTTTTGAAATTGTTTTGAATCAGTGGCTGAGAAATGAATGAATAGTTAACCTGATACATTGGGGGTTTCCCCCCTTCCTGTTATGCAGGAAAATAATACTTGTCATTTCAAGAAAACGTGTAGAAATGCTCCTCTAATCTTGAATAGACTTAATTTGCATCTGAAACTTAAGAAGCCCTAAAGTGAAGTTTAAACATGAAGTAGGTACTTGAACATAACAGGTGCATTCAGATAATCTCTTCAGATCTGTACACACTGGGTAAGTTTGACAGCTGGTTCATTATTTGCCTATTTTATTACCTCCCCTGTCATTACCTATAGCTTCACTTAGATTGATTCGCCCAGGTGTGCTGTAGGAGAAAGGGAGCTCAAAACAAAACCCAAATTCACAGCTTTTATTGGACATAAGGTGCAAGGCATAACAAACAGTCATTTAGACACTCTTCTTTCACATCATTTCTCTTTCTAAAATGCTGCTTTTAAAAAAGTCACAATAAACTAGCTCCTTTCTTCTTCCCCATCAATGAAAGGAATATAGCTGTTTGCTTTTAGCATTTTAAAAATATATATATTGAATTTGAATTTTTAAAAGGCTAGTAATCATTCATTTGCTTTTTTCACATTTGGATTTCCATCTAGTTAAAGCACATTTTCATGGGAAGATCTATTGCTATTAACTAAGAGCATATGACATTTATAACTTTGCTGTCAGGGTTGATGTTTATGTAATTCAGGTTTAAACATAATATAATGCTGCTTTCCCTCTAGAGGGATATTTTGCTATTACAGCTTGACATGCCTAGCTAATGTGCACTTTCCAGCTTGCTGTAATTTAGTTTATTTTAAAAATGTTGTTCATTTTTGTATAGAATTATCCTTCTCTTCTTGTTCACCACTTGCCTCTACATGTACAATTTCATTAGAGATAACTTTGACCCAAGCACGCCACTCCATTCTTGTGTAACCCTCAAAAATCAAGCTCTGACCATCTTAGAAGCTTTTCACTGAGAATATATAAACCAGCCTAAGTGTCGACATGCAGATCAAGATCCATATTATATGCTCAATGATTCTTGCACTATTCTTTTGTTTTTGTGCTTTCTCTCTGCAAACTTTAACTTAGTGTTGAGCTACTTTATTATTGCCTCATCATTCCTCCTGTTGTGCACATCATCTTCCTTTCCACTCATTTTCCCATTCCTTACAAAGATGAAGCTGTATAATTGTCTAGCCTAACATTGGGGCTAATCTGGGCCTGATGAGCTTGCTCCACCTTTGAATTATAAAATGCTTTGAGGTTTGCTTAATTGTTTTCCCCCACACAAAATCCCTGCCAAATTTTTTTGTTGGTGTGTTTATTCTTTTAAAAACCTAGCTGTGAAAGATACTCTAGTGAATCATAGTGGAGCAATATCTGGCAGCAAGCAGGAGACCTCGTCATAGCAGCAGAGCACCTTAGTATAGGACACAATTCTGACTGGTTCCTGCACAAAGAACTCCTTCCACAGTCTGCTCAGGCGCAGGCCTGAATTTTGTAATGCCATGATCCAGACACAGGGTGTTCTTCTGGACTAAGTGATCTGTCCCTACTATATAAAGCCTATTCTTTTGGGAGCAAGATATTACCATCCTTCTCAAAAATATTGTGTCTCAATCCAGGATGTTTGCATAATGGTTTAATACCTGTAAAACTCAATTCAGGTCTTTTGCAAACATTTTCAAAACTTCTAGAAAGAATCTTATTTAGGTAGGAAGATGTGTAATCATCTATTTAAATGTAATTCTTTCATATTCTCCACCCTTTCATCTCACTGGTTTCTAAGAGCATGGTTTGTGGAGAGATTGCAATTAGGAAACATTACTCTCTTTAATTGAGTGTAGTTGGGTGCATTCTACTAATAAGAAATGTTACTATGGTACTCTGCATTAAAGCATTGTAGATATGTAAAGTTGGGCATTTGTCCAGATAATACCATCTAATGTCCTTCCTATTACTATGTCATAAGATTCTATACTTTCTTGCTTTCCATTGAAGCATCTAATTACCAACACCATGTGGAAGACCGTGCCCTCTTCCCCAACAGCGGAAAAAATAAACTGAAATATAGTTGTGATTATTTTTGTTTGTATTGTGGTAGAGCTTAGAGGTCCCATGTACTAGGCACTCTATAAATATACAACTAAGAGTCCCTGCCCCTAGAGCTTATGGTCCTAACAGAGTATCAGTTGGTATTTCAACTTACCAGGATGAGATAAGAAACTCAAAATCCTGAATCCCTAGGAAAGCTTGTAAATGCTGCTTTGTTCTTTAAGAAGCAGTGGTAAGATGTCAGGTCTTAGATCCTAAACTATTTTTTTATTTTTACCAATTTCCAAAAGAAATTACTTCTACTGCTCTTCAGTTAAAACGCAACTTGGGGGCAGGTGGTGGTAACTGAGCAAATAGTTTGTAGCATAGAATAAAACTTAAGGTTCTTTTAAAATGTACATTTTAGAACCTTGTATAGAAGATTTAAGATAAAATAAATTATAGTATAGAAAATTCAGTATCTAGCTTTACCTGCAAGGAACTAGGAAATAAAAAATTAAGGCTGAGCAAGGTGACTGGAAAGGGAATGGAATGGGGAGCCTTTCACCTCTGAAGTACAAGTTTAAAATCCACCCTAGGTCAGGAACGATTAATAAAGATTGCCACCTAACAGCTATCCAGAGGCCTATCTGAAATGAGTCAGAAGTTTCAGTCCATTTCCTAAAGGAGATATGTCCAGATCATAAAAATCTCCAGTACAACTGGCACCCTTGCCATCCACTCTCAGTAAAGAAGTCAAGAAAGCATATAGGGCAAACTTACTTGGAGACAGTGAATAAGGATGTTTCAGAGTGGTAGCCATGTTAGTCTGTATCAGCAAAAAACAACGAGGAGTATTTGTAGCACCTTAGAGACTAACAAATGTATTTGGGCATAAGCTTTCGTGGGCTAAAACCCATTTCATCAGATGCATGGAGTGGAAGATACATATACAGAGTAATGAAAAGAGGGGGTTGCCTTACCAATTCTAACGAGACAATTCAATTAAAGTGGGCTATCATCAGCAGGAGAAAAAATCACTTTTGTAGTGGTAATCAGGGTGGCCCATTTCAAACAGTTGACAAGAAGGTGTGAGTAACAGTAGGGGGGAAAATTAGCATGGGGAAATAGTTCTTAGTTTGTGTAATGAGATCACTTGGTCATTACCTGTTACTTTCACTCCCTCTGAGGCACCTGGCATTGGCCACCGTTGGCAGAGAGGATACTGGGCTGGATGGACCAGTATGGCCATTCTTATGTTCTAAAATGCCACAAGTACTCCTTGTTGTTTTGGCTGAATAAGGATGTGTTTTTTACCCTTTCACATAATACAAGAACCAGTGTCACTCAGTGAACATAATAAGCAGCAGATTTAAAACAAATGTAAGGAAATATTTCTTCACACAATTCACAGGCAACCTGGAACTCATTACCGGGGATGTTGTGAAGGCCAAAAGTATAAATGGATTAAAAAAAGAATGATAGAAGTTAATGGAGGATGGGTCCATCAGTGGCTATTAGCCACTAAGATTGCCAGAAGCTGGGAGTGGATGACAGGGGATGGATCACTCAATAATTGCCCTGTTTTGTTCATTCCCTCTGAGGCACCTGGCATTGGCCACTGTTGGGAGACAGGATACTAGGTTAAATGGACCATTGATCTGACCCAATGTGGCCATTCTTAAGTTCTCAACTGCACTGTTCAGAACAGAAATGAGATGCACTGCTTTGCACAGTGAGGGGAAGCTGGATAGGACCATGATATATTTCTTTCATGAATAAAGGAAACTTTTGGAGCATTCAGTCTGGCTTCCTTCACCTTGTTTGTTTAAAAGAAAATCGTGGCTATCCTGTCCTCAACTCATCCTACTCTGCAATCTATAAATGTTTTTAGTATCTTTCTTTAACACACAGAAGAGTGAGGGTTAAAATCTGTCCTTGTTGCTATTACAAAGTTTGAAAAACTCAAAATGAGGTTAGCTGAGGATGGAATATCAGCCTGAACTTTGAATTTCTTGCCTTTTGTCAGCTTGATTCATACCTTAAATTCTATTTAAAGATAATTCTTTCATATTTATTTTCCACATCCTTGACCCTGAATGGTGAGCTGGACATTTGTATTTTCATTGGCAAACTCTAAGTCGCTCATCAACTCTTTTTTTCCTTTTGTAAACATACTGTTCCTTCAGCATTTTCCAGAAAGATTTTTATACCACCATTTTGCAACCACTTGTAGGAATTGAGAAAATCTTACCATTTAAAGTATGTGTTTTACAGAGAGCTGTGTGTAGACGTTCCTTGGTCCAGATTTTGGTGGGGCTTTATCAGTAAATATCCAAATTCTAGAAAAGTCATATTTTGAGGGATAGGTTTTATGGAAAATATACGTAAATATCAATTACAGTCGGTCTGAAAATATAATTGTTTTTATTTATTATTTGTATTGCAGTAGTGCTTCAAGGTCAACCAAGAACAGGACCCTTTTGTGCTAGGCACTGTAAAAATACAGTGATAGTCTGTGCCCTGAAGAGTTTACAGTCTAAATAAATGTTGGTATCTTGCGCTTCTATTGGCACATGTTTTTCCATCAGTCAGGATGTAAAACAAGAGAATAATCTTGTGGTCAGCCTAATGTCAATACACAGGCAGATAACCTGGGCCTGATACTCGATAGAGACAGCTAAGAAAGAGAAGATCACTACGTTGATGCTCCTAGTTCTTAGATTCAGTTATTATGGTGGGCTAACCTTTTGAGGCCCAAGGCCTATGCCTTGGAAATGCCAATCTTATTCTTGTAGTCAGAAGAACCTGACATGGTAGTCAGTCCATGGCATTTAGCTGGACATATGTGGAATGATCCACGTTTTAGACTCATTTTAGCACACTTAAGGATAAAATTAATATTATGACAGCCTGTCAGTAAAGCCAAAGACCACCTGCTAGGTAGTCTTGCTACATTCCTTAAAGTCCTCCTTTAAGGTATGATTCCTATAGGACCAAATTCATTCTCTGATATAACTCTTTTAAATTAAATGGAATGAATTTGACTCACTCACTGTAAATAGTAATCAGACAGGGAGAAATGTTTAAAATCTATAGTTTACATTCAAAGAGCAAGGTTTTTGGGAGGATTTTTTTTTGGGGGGGGGGAGATGGGGAGGAGTATAAATTAGTCATACTCCATTGCAAACTAATTTACTTTTCAAAAATGGCCATACTGGGTGAGACCAGTGGTACATCCAGCCCAGTATATTGTTTCCTGAGAGTGGGCAATGCCAAATGATTCAGAAGAAATGAACAGAACAGGCAATCATCGAGTGATCCCATCCCCTGTCGTCCACTCCCAGCTTCTGGCAGTCAGAGGCTGGAGACACCCAGAGCATGGGGTAACCATTGATGGACCTGTCCTCCATGAACTTATCTAGTTCTTTTTTGAACCCCATTATAATTTTGGCCTTCACAATATCCCCTGGCAACAAATTCCACAGGGTGACTGTGTGTTGTGTGAAGCAGTACTTCCTTTTGTTTGCTTTAAACCTGCTGCCTATTAATTTCATTGGGTGACTCGTCGTTCTTGTGTTATGTGAAGGAGTAAATAACACTTCTTTATTCCCATCCTCCATACCAGTCATGATTTTATGGACCTCTATCATATTCCCTCTTAGTCGTGTCTTTTCCAAGCTGAAAAGTCAGGTATCTCCTCATACAGAAGCTGTTCCATACCCCTAATCATCTTTGTTGCCCTTCCTCTATACCTTTTTAAATTCTAATGTATCTTTTTTGAGATGGGGTGATCAGAACTGCATGCAATATTCAAGGTGAGGAAGTATCAAGGAATTATATAGTGGTATTATGATATTGTCTGTTTTATTATCTATCCCTTTCCTAATGGTTCCTAACATTCAGTTAGTTTTTTAACTGCTAGTGCACATTGAGTGGATGTTTTCAGAGAACTATCCACAATGACTCCAAGATCTCTTTGTTGAGAGGTAACAGCTAATTTAGATCCCATCGTTGGGATTATGTTTTCCAATGTGGAGTACTTTGCATTTATCAACACTGAATGTTATCTGCTATTCTTCTTCGAGTGATTGCTCATATCCATTCCAGTTAGGTGTGCGCGCACTGCGTGCACATTTGTCAGAAGACTTTTTACCCTAGCAACACTCGGTGGGTCGGCTGGGCGCCCCCTGGAGTGGCATCGCTATGGCACCAGATATATACTCCAGCCACCCTTCAGTTCCTTCTTACCGCCCATGTCGGTCATTGGAACAGTGGAGTGTGGCTTAGCTGACCTCCATTCCCCTAGCTACTCGTAGTTTCTCGTTCGTTATTGTGTATATAGTTATAATTCTTTATATATATAGTTATATGTTTCTTCCTGATAGCATAGTTAGTTTAGTAATAGTTAGCGGGGTTCGGGGAGTAGCCCCTTCCCGGAACCCGGTGCCGGAGCCCATGCCCAGCTCACCAGGTTTCAAACCGTGCTCAGCCTGCCACAGGCCGATGCCAACAGGAGATCCGCACGACTCCTGTTTGAAGTGCCTCGGGGAATCGCACTTGACAGCTAAGTGCCCCATTTGCAAGGCTTTTAAGTTGCGAACAAAAAAGGAGCAGGACATCAGGCTTAACCAGTTCCTCATGGAGACGGCTCTCACCCCTCCACCTTCGGCACTGAGCGCTGGTCAGTTGGTGAGCAGAAGCGCCTCCGCGGCACCGGACCACACCGGTACACCCAAAGACTCTCGGCACCAGATGTCGCCAGCACCAAAGTTGGCTCCAAGACACTCCCTCTCCCCGAGGTTGAGGAAGGCCAAGACTCCTGCTGCTTCGACACCGCCCACACCGCAGCCAGAAAGTACGCTTAGGTCGTATCGCCCGGTGCTGACACCCACTGCGGCACCAACTATTCCGTCGATTCCGGTCCCACAAGGGCCGTCGAGTCCGGCGCCTGTTAGCTCCCCGGCGCGTGCCGCGGTAGAGCTCACCATGCCGTCCATGCCAGAGGCGTTCTCAGTGGCGAGGGACCTGATCGCCTTGACAGACTCAGCACTGCCTCTACCCCTGGCACCGCCGGTGAGGGTAATACAATCCATAGGCAAGCCGACCTTGATTAGACCACCCTCTTCAGCACAGCGAACTGGCACCATTCACAATCGCAGTCCCACAGATGCTCCAGGTCCAGACGACGCTCCCGCTTTCGACGTCACTCGCAGTCCCAGCACCATTCTACCACATGGCACCAGTTGGACTCGCAGCACCAGTTGGACTCTCGTTCACCAGCTCACTACCCGCCGCACCGCTCCAATTCTCAGCACCGCTCCAGGCACCGTACCTCCCGAAGCCATTCACGATGCTGGGATTCGAGATCTCAGTCGACCTCCCGGCGCCAATCTGGTCGCAGATCCCGCTCTCGATCCCGGTACCGATATACGTCCCGGCACCGGTCCCCGATACGTAGGGGAGCGAGGTCCGTTGGAACATTTGCACAAGGCTTCTCCGCTCCTCCATGGCCATCCAGACATACATCGGTGTCCTCCCACGTGGACAGCTACTATGGCCAAAGACCGCGATTCCGATGTGCCCACCGGAGTGTTTCAAGAAGCCCGGTCTCAGGACCCAGGACCTCATCAGTGGTCCTTTTGGACACCTTGGGTGTACCACCAGGCCCAAGGTGCTCCGCTAGTTCCAGCCCGCTCCGCTTCATCAGAGCACCGAGCACAGAGGCCACTGTTAGCCATCCTCCTCCACCCGGGATGGAAGAGCCACTAGTCCACCCACCCGGTTCCCCGGTGCCGCTGGAGCAGGAACTGGCGCATGAGCAAGAGGCCATACAGGACCCGCTTGTCCCCGGCATTTCATCCTCTTCCTCTCCAGATGGGGCAGTGGCAGGGACTTCCTCCTCAGGGCCGCCTCCAATAGACCTAAGAGCCCATCACGACCTCCTCAGGAGAGTAGCGCTCAACATGAACCACCAGGTGGAGGAGGTCCCGGAAGTCGATGACCCTGTAGTGAACATCCTGTCGGCAGATACCCCCACTAGGGTGGCTTTGCCCTTTATCAGGACCATCCAGGCCAATGCAGACACCTTATGGCAGTCCCCAGCCTCCATCCCCCCTACGGCAAAGGGGGTCGAGCGTAAAAATTTGGTACCCTCTCAGGGGTACGAGTATCTATATGTCCACCCTCCTCGCTAGTTGTCCAATCGGTCAATGAGAAGGAGCACCATGGCCAACAGGTGCCAGCCCCAAAGTCAAAGGAGGCTAGGCGAATGGATCTACTCAGCCGCAAGGTGTATTCGGCAGGCGCCCTACAGCTCTGGGTGGCAAATCAGCAGGCTCTACTCAGCCATTATAGCTACAATACCTGGGCAGAGGTGGGTAGATTTACAGAACTACTCCCCCCGGACTCCCATCAGGAATTCACTGCATTCCTAGAGGAAGGGGAAAAGGTGGCCAGAACCTCCCTCCAGGCTTCTCTAGATGCAGCCGACTCAGCAGCCAGAAGTCTGGCCTCCGGTATCACCATGAGACGCATCTCATGGCTACAGGTTTCCAACCTCCCGCCTGAGTTACAATATACCATCCAGGACTTACCCTTTGATGGTAAGGGTCTGTTCTCGGAGAAGACTGACCCCAGGATACAAAGCTTGAAAGACAACAGGGTCATCATGCGTTCTTTGGGCATGAATACACCTGTGACCCAATGCAGACCTTTCCGTCCCCAGACTCACCACCTGTACTTTGTGCCCAGACACAGGCAAGACTTTAGCAGATGGCGAGGGCGGGGTGGCCGTAGACACCAGTCCGGACCCCAAGGGGGCCAAAACCACGGTCCCTCAAAACCACCAGCGGGACCTAAGTCTGCCTTTTGAAGGTACGCCCAAGGACAGCGTACCAGTTTCAGGACAGGATCCTTTTCCTCCCTTCTCCAACCGCCTCTCCTACTTCCTCCCGGCGTGGTCCCAATTGACCTCAGACCTCTGGGTCCTACACACGGTGAAACAAGGATACCACCTCCAATTTGTTTCATCCTCACCGTCCCACCCTCCAACCCAGTCCCTCTTCAGGGACCCCTCTCACGAGCAATTCCTCCTACAAGAGATGCAGACGCTCCTCGCTATAGGAGCAATAAAGGAGGTTCCACAAGATGAAAAGGGCAAAGGGTTTTACTCTCGTTACTTTCTGATCCCCAAATCGAAAGGTGGCCTCAGGCCCATCCTAGACCTGCGAGGCCTCAACAAGTTCATGATAAAGTTGAAGTTCCGCATGGTCTCCCTGGAGACCATTATCCTGTCCTTGGATCCTGGAGACTGATATGCTTCCCTCGATATGAAGGACTCGTACTTTCACATCGCCATTTTTCCTCCACATAGGAGTATCTTCACTTTGTAGCCAACCGCCAGCACTTCCAATTTATGGTCCTCCCCTTTGGCCTCTCCACGGCCCCAAGGGTGTTTACAAAGTGTAAGGCCGTAGTCGCCGCACACCTCCGCCAACGTCGGATACACATATTCCCATATCTGGACGACTGGCTCATCAGAGGGACCTCCAAGACACAGATCAGGCAGCATGTACGCATTGTCAGGGACCTATTCACAAGCTTAGGCCTGATGCTCAATATGGAGAAATCCACACTGGTCCCCACACAAAGGCTAGACTTCATAGGAGCTACCCTGGACTCCAACCTAGCCAAGGCCTACCTACCCCAGCCACGATTCCAGGCAATGGCAACAATCATTCGAGGTCTGCAGAACTTCCCGACGACCTCAGTTCGCACCTGTCTCAGTCTCCTGGGTCACATGGCTGCATGTACTTATGTGACCAAATATGCCAGGCTCCACCTCCGACCCCTCCAAACGTGGCTCAGTTCGGTCTACCGTCCAGGCAGGGACCCAATAGACACAATAGTCACCATCTCACCAAGCACCCTACGCTTCCTCGACTGGTGGCTAACCCCCTCCCTGGTATGTGCAGGGTTACCGTTCCATCCGCCACAACCTTCACTGTCCATGACGACGGACTCGTCATCTCTCGGATGGGGGGCTCACCTCGGACACCTTCTTACCCAGGGCCTTTGGTCATCGCAGGAGCTGACGCTTCACATAAATGTCCGAGAGATCAGAGCAGCCCGCCTGGTGTGCCAGACATTCCAGCAGCATCTACACAGCCATTGTGTCTCAATGTTTATAGACAACACAACGGCCATGTATTATATCAACAAACAGGGAGGGACTCGATCTTCCGCCCTCTGTCAGGAGACCACCCGACTCTGGGACTTCTGCATAGCCCACTCAATAGACCTGGTAGCGTCTTTTCTCCCAGCGGTTCGGAACACTCTAGCGGATCAGCTGAGCAGATCCTTCCTCTGTCATGTATGGTCGATAAGACCAGATGTTATTCATTCGGTCTTCCAGAAGTGGAGCTTTCCCCACACAGACCTGTTCGCCTCTCGCACAGGAAATGCCAAGCGTTCTGCTCCTTCCAGGGTCTTTCACTGGGATCAATCTCGTACGCATTCCTCATGTCGTGGAAGCACTGGCTGCTCTATGCCTTCCCACCATTCCCACTGGTTCACAAGGTCTTGATAAAACTCCGCAGGGACAGAGCACACCTAATCATGATCGCGCCAGCGTGGCCCAGACAGCACTGGTACACCACACTGCTCAACCTGTCCATAGCCAGCCCAATTACCCTGCCTCTCCACCCGGACCTCATAACGCAGGACCACAGCAGTCTTCGGCACCCGGACCTGCAGGCCCTTCACCTCACGGCGTGGCTCCTGCGTGGCTAAACAGGTCAGAGTTACGCTGCTCTGCTCTGGTACAACATATACTCCTGAGTAGCAGAAATCTTCCACTCAGTCAACATATCTGGCCAAGTGGAAACGTTTCTCCTGCTGGTGTGAAACGCAGAATACTACTCCCTTTCAGGTCTCGATCCCCACTATCTTGGACTACCTCTGGTCCCTTAAGCAGCAGGGCCTGGCGATATCTTCTCTGAGAGTGCACTTGGCGGCCATCTCCACATTCCATCCAGGAGAAGGTGGCCACTCTGTGTTTTCCCACCCTTTAGTTACTAGATTTCTCAAGGGCCTGGAGCGCCTCTACCCCCAAGTATGCCGCCCTGCCCCTACCTGGGACCTCAACCTAGTCCTAAACAGGCTTATGCTTTCGCCATTCGAGCCGTTATCAGCTTGCTCACTACTATACCTTTCCTGCAAGACAGTTTTTCTAGTAGCCATTACATTGGCCACACGGGTCTCCGAACTTCGAGCGCTTACAGTGGACCCACCGTATACTGTCTTTCACAAGGACAAGGTACAGTTGCGACCACATCCGGCATTCCTCCCTAAGGTGGTGTCGGCCTTCCATACCAATCAGGACATCTTCCTTCTGGTCTTCTTCCCGAAGCCTCACTCATCTCAACGGGAACAGCAGTTATACTCCTTAGATATCCATAGGGCGCTCGCTTTTTATATCGTTTGGACGAAGCCCTTCCGAAAATCCCCCCAACTCTTCATTGCAGTGGCTGACCGGATGAAAGGCCTTCCTGTCTCCTCCCAGAGGATCTCCTCTTGGGTGACGGCGTGCATACGCACATGCTATGACCTGGCTCATGTTCCCTCGGGCCATCTCACTGCACATTCTACCAGACCTCAGGCTTCATCAGCTGCCTTCCTGGCCCATGTACCAATCCAGGAGATATGTCGCGCAGCTACCTAGTCCTCGGTCCACACCTTTGCTTCGCACTACGCTCTGGTCCAACAGTCTAGAGATGATGCAGCCTTCGGCTCAGTGGTTTTGCACTCTGCCACATCTCACTCCGACCCCTCCACCTAGGTAAGGCTTGGGAATCAACTAACTGGAATGGATATGAGCAATCACTCGAAGAAGAAAAGACGGTTACTCACCTTTGTAACTGTTGTTCTTCGAGATGTGTTGCTCATATCCATTCCAAACCCACCCTCCTTCCCTACTATCGGAGTAGCCGGCAAGAAGGAACTGAAGGGTGGCTGGGTTGGCTGGGGTATATATCCAGTGCCATAGCGGCGCCACTCCAGGGGGCGCCCAGCCGACCCACCGGGTGTTGCTAGGGTAAAAAGTCTTCCGACAAACGTGCACGCGGCACGCACACACCTAACTGGAATGGATATGAGCAACACATCTTGAAGAACAACAGTTATAAAGGTGAGTAACCGTCTTTTTTTGTTGTCCAGTCACTCAGTTTTGTGAGATCCCTTTGTAACTCTTCGCAGTCTGCTTTGGACTTAACTATCTTGAGTAATTTTGTATTGTCTGCACATTTTGCCACCTCATTGTTTACCCCATTTTCCAGATCATTTATGAATATGTTCAGCATCACTGGTGGCAGTAAAGATCCTGGGGGACGCTGCTATTTACCTCTCTCCATTCTGAAACCTAATCATTTATTCCTTCTGTGTGTTTTCTGTCTTTTCACCTGTTACTGATCCATGAGAGGACCTTCCTTCTTATCCCTTAGCTCAGTGGTTCTCAAATTTTTGTATTGATCACCCGTTTCACATAGCAAGCCTCTGAGTGCGACCCCATCCCCTTATAAAGTAAGAACACCTTTTTATATATTTAACACCATTATAAATGCTAGAGGCAAAGCAGGGTTTAGGGTGGAGGCTGACAACTCGTGACCCCCACATGTAATAACCTCATGACCTTCTGAGGGGTCCCAACTCCCAGTTTGAGAATCCCTGCCTTAGCTCTTTATCTTTTCACATCTCTAATTGCAACTTTTCAGGGGGGAAGGGGAAGGAGAAGGAGAATGGTTATTTAGTATAGCAGACTTATTTTACAACTAAAAAAATTCAAACAAAAGTTAGTGGCCTTTAACTTAAACCTTAGCCCAGACCTATGGTACCTTCCACTATTACTGCATACTCTGTTGTGGGGTTTCCCTTTTGATTATTCCATTTTGTTATTTGGAACTCTGTGAATGTTTCAGAAAGAATGCAAAGATTTTGAACTTACGGGTAGAAAGTCTGGGGCAACCATTCACTGAGCCTCCAGAATAAATGTTAATAAAACCTGCTAAATACACCTGCATTTCCATGAAGGAACAGGCATGTCTTTAGTGTGCACTTACTGTATGTACACAGGGGTGATTGCAAATTTTTGCATTTTTTAAAATGTGTCACTCTATGTCCTGACAACTGATTGAAAATACAGAACTTACATTCAGTTTGTATGGCCTCTAGGACTCCAGGTTCTATGGGGATTCTGTGAATACGTAAACCTTGTTTTCAAGGTTGGGTTTCCAGGATATGTCTTGGTCATAACCAAAGTAAATATACAGTTACATCTTGCTACATAAAATATGTTTTTCAGTAAATTATTAAATGGTTAATAGAACTTTTTAAAAAATGAAGGGAAAAAACTAAATTCACACATATATATTCAGCTTGAATTAAATTTACTGCTCTTTGTGGGTCATACTATTGGTTATTCTCAAATATTTGGGTGGCTCATGATTCTTCTGGGTGGTGATCACAAATTCCTAAAGTTTTATATTGAATATGTATTATTTATTATTCATCATTTGTTATTTTCCTGGTAACAATTTGTCAAGCAATCAGCAAGCAGAAACAATACCAATTAACCAGCCACACACCATACATAATGAATAGCAAACTGACAAAGGAATAGCTCAGAAACAACCAATGAAAATTATTCATTCAGACTATTATAGGAATAAGTACAAGTGCCAAAATGTGTGTGCATCTAAAGAGATTGGTTTGCAAATGATTTACTGATCCAAACAACCTCAACTCCACTGAGCTGTTAGTTTCATGAATACTATTCAACCATCTCTAGAGTGGATGGTCCATAAATGAAATGTATTCTTCCTCTTAAGTTGGATTAGGGGATTTATAAGGTACTTTGAAAGCATATTTGAGCTACTGAGTGAAATGTCAATTGTTTTCTCATTACAGATTTGGGACATGAGTGATGATGAAACAGTCTGAAAGCCAAATGAATGAAGTGGAAGATGACCTGCTTTAGGCTTCAGTGATGTCTTTTATCCATCATTTGACAAGTTAATGATTGCTTACACATTTTGACTTACAAATATAATCTACATCTGTGCTATGAATGGGACATTATCTTGAACTAAAATAATAGTTCTACTGTGGATGTAATTCTCCCCTGCTTTTCATTTTTATCCTATGCATGAGATAACACTCTTGCTAGAGCAATGTGTTTGTTTAAATCCCCTTTCTATTTTTTTTTCTGTTTCTAAACATAGCTTACATATGAAATATGCCACTTTAAATAGCCTTTGGAGTTTTCATTTGTCCCAGTTTTCATTTTACTTGTCAATAGATATGCCTAAATATCATTGTATTTTTCATGTTTCAATGATTTGTCACATTTTATAAGTATTTAATATTCAGGCTATAAGAAAATGCCCCTATAGATGGGAATTAAATCACATTGTTATTTAAGGGAGTGGGGGGAAAGATAACCAAACATCCACCTGCACAGTTTTACTGTGTTAGATCATGTTGTAACATATTAGCCCCCCTCCTTATTATAATGCAGTTGGTCTTGCCTGTGCAGATGGGAACAGACAAAGCTTCAGAATCTTATTAGAGTCATATAAAAGACTTGAGTTGTAGCATGGTTCCACACTGTGGATAAAGTATCATTTGACATTGCCTACCTAGTGAAGACCAAACCATGTTTATATCCTGATTGGGGGCTATGATGCTTACAGCAAGATCCATTACACAGTAAAAATTGCTTTGAAGGTAGGCCCTTAGCTAGATAAAAGTGTATAGTGTAATTGAGAAATGTATCTAAGGCTGTGGTTCTCCAGCTTTGTCCTTCTTAAATCCCACCACCTAGCATGTTCATGGACATCAAAACAGTCCTAACCCTAACCTCCCATTGGAGGCATTTGAAATGTTTCGTTCTTGCTGGTGCACAAAACCATAGTTTGAGAACCACAGAGAAAAAGGATAATTTATGAAACTCAAAATTTTAAAAAATCAAATGTATTACTACCCTAAATGTAAAGAGAAATATATCTATTGTTTTGCATCTTGAAATAACTAAAAACAAAAAAAAAACGTTTTAAGCCTCTTTTACAGCTTAAATCTGGTTATTTGCATTGCTTCATTCATGAGGAAAAATGGAAACTGCATTATTGTTTGTTGTCTTCCAATCATTCTTTCCTTTGCATATTCTGCCCTTAGCCTTAAGAAAACGTACAGCAATCCATCCAATTAGTCAATCAGTCAAATTATCTTGTGTTCTTCCTCTACCTTTAATTAAGTTCCCTGTCCCTGAATGTGGAAGTCAGATCAACTTGTTCATTTGCCTGCTTAGCTGACATATCATTTGGGGGGAAATTCTATAAGGGTCAGTTTACCCAGAGCAGAGGATTCCTACAGCCCCTAAATTATGAACTTAAGTAACATTTTAATGAAACACAGCACCCTCTTCATGGGATGTCTAAAATGGTATCTCTTCTTACATTTTTTTCAAATAACCATAAATGAATGTCTCAGCTAAGTAATGCCAGTGTAATGTAAAATATATTCTACTAATCTAGCTATAAAGCAAGTTATTGAGTCATACTTATACATACCCACACACACCTGATATCTTGACTGATAATGAACGCTGGGAAATTGCAGTTTCCATTTGTGTGCATGGGAAAGTATGATCTTTTGATGATCGTGAACTAACAAAATACATATTCTAAGGCTATTTATAAGTTCCTGATTCTCATGCATTCAAAGGAGATGTAATTTTTGTAGTCCAGCTGTCATCAGACTGCAGTTTGGGCTAGGAAGTATCAGTATGATGGCAGCTTGCATATAGAGACCAACATCTATATCACTCATAGTTACAGAGATTGTGAAAAGGAAAAATCTAATTTGAAATTGAGCAGATTTGATTATCTGAAACTCCAGAAAGGGTCATGTCCCCCCAGGTTTTAGTAATAAAATTGAAAATTCTCTTAATTATCTGAAACTATGATTGTCCAAATAAAGTTGCACTGTATTTTTAGATATTAAGTATCCCTTTAACTATTGAAATAATAAGATATAAAACTCAGGGTTAATATGACGTTTCCTTACCTCTATAATTTCAGTAACATACAACTGTGTCAGACTGTGCTTCTTCCTGAACATACGCTTCCCAGATGTGTCTGATGTTCCAAAACACTCCAGTTTGACTTGGAAAAACTTCCGTTGTCTAACTTTACTGTTTTCTTTCTCCCTGAAAACCAAAATTGTTCCTATTTTGCTTCTAAAATGTTTTAAGCATTTACTGAGGAGGGAAACAGTGAAAACATATATCCACATGAATGAAAACATATATTAAAATAGTATAAGCCACTAAGTACTGTTATTTACTGACTTGTACACACCAGCAGCACGGTTTTGGCATAGCTCTCCCATCTGCTGTTATTGCTGCTAAATGGAGGAAGTTGAAATTTGAACTTCATGCAGGGAGTGGGGCAGTTAATTTTATTTTTGCTGGAATGAGCTCATAGGCAATGAAAGGGCAAAACTCATCCCTTCGTTCTACAGGCCAACAGCTGCCATTACCCTTAGGACATTTACCCAATCTGGCTGGGGTGGTAGAATGTGTATCTTCCTCTGAGGTTGCTGTTATTACCTCTTCACAAAACATCCAATGTAAATATAGTGAGATCATAAGGCAGTGCAGGCAGCACCCTAGAGAGCAACTGTGCCATCTGGGCAACACATCTGAGGCCAAATTAATTCTGTTGTAACTCCACTGACTTCTGTAGAGATTCATCAGGTATGAATTTGGTCCTCAGAGAATTAACATCTCTGAAAATTGTAGATCTTACTTTCAAACATTATCAACTAAAGATAATGTTTTGTTGGTACCACCCTGTCAATGATGTATTTGCTGGGTACAGTCAAAATGCTAACCTGTCTTAACACATTCATGAAAAGGAGAAACCTGATATTTTCTGTTTCAGAGTACATTTTGGACACAACCTATTTTAGGTTATGGCTAAACCTACACCCGTCAGGTTAATTCTGAGTGCTATAATCCCAATTTCATGGTTTGCTGCTGTTCGTGCACTTGCCATATGTGTTTGTAATCTGTATCTTAGGAGTGAAATTTACTCACCAGGGCAGATCTTCAGCAGGTATAAACTGTCATAGCTCCACTGAAGCTAGTGGAGATGTGACCACTTGCCCCAGCTGAGAATCTGCTGCGTGGGGCTAGCTCAGGGCCCCTCACATGGCAACATGGCCATAATAAACAAAGACATAGATACAACGTGGGGACAAATAAAATAACCTCTTTGCACCATGGAAAGACTCTCCGTGCCAGCTTCCCATAGGCTGTCCTGAAAAAAAACAATGGGATGGGCCCATGGGATCTATGTTCACAAATCCAGTGGGCCCAAGATCTAGGGTGAAATCCTGGCTTCACTGAAATCAATGACAATACTCTCATTAACAGAATTTTCACACTGAGTGCATCTGGGGCAGAAGGGTTCTGGCTGCTACCCCAGCCCATGGGCTTACGTGAGCTTAGGAAGGTAGTTTTCAACGCCCTCTGCATCCTGCCTGCATAGAGCCTGGTTACCCATAGCTCTAGGCAGGAGGGAGGGATTTGACCCTGAGTGAACTCCAGTGCTATAAACTGACATATCCTTTTTGCTGGTTTTGAACTCTTGTTCCTCTTCTTTCACTCTGCACTTTCTGAATAAAGCTTCTGCATGTAAAGATTGACTATATTCACCTTTCATGTGTGATGCAAGTACTGTTAATAGAATAGAGCAATATGTTATAGATTTCTTCCCCATCCATCCTACCTGCCTGCTAACTTTTAAATAACTATTATTGGTGTGGGGGTTTGGACATAATGAAAATTTAACATACATAGTAGAATCCTCTTGTAGTGACATTTTTTCCCCTCCCAGAATAACTTTACTGTAGGTTTAGCTAGAATTGCAATTTGCACATTGCAATACATTGAAACAGTGAATCATGGGGCTACTTCACTTTGAAGAGTTTCCCTGTTTCCAACTTCCCTGTGAGCTCCATTGCACTTCCTCCTGCTGCATCCACCACACATCAAAGCATGTGAGAGTGCTAAGGAATCAAATCCATAGAATGTACAATTAGCTTTAATTTCCCAAGGCAGAAAAGAATCTTCAATTATGATTCTGCTCTGAAAAGAGACTGTAAAAGTGGCACCTTCTTCAACTGATCTGCCCTTTCTGTGTCTATAGCATTATGTCAGCACTAGTGACAAAGATGAATTTTTATTCTGGCTAATGCTGCAGCTTCAACACCACTTCAAAAGTATGAATTGAATTCAGTTGTTAACCAAGTTCCAATTTCAGAGGCAAATTCTTCCCATAAGGACACTTGTGCAACTCTTTTGAAGTTGATCGAGATGCACAGGTGTCACTGAGAGCAGAATCTGTATACAATAGAATTGCTCAGATATGACCAAAGGCAGACTTTGAAATGATAGGGTTGCTCAGTTGTAACTGAGTTCAGAATTTGGTTGTAGAACCTCTATTAATGGCAATAATATGTGAAAAGATCTGCGAGATCCCAGGAGACAGTTCCAGAGTTGGTGAGCTCGTAAAAAACCTGACCACATTTGCAATGGAATTGCTGAGATCCATAAAGATTGATCAGTGGTCCAACAGAACCCTTTTTACATAGTTATTTTTCAGAGTATAGCCATGTTTTAAGTGTTCAAACCTAATTTAGTCTCCTCTCAGTTATTAGGGGGGTCAGAAGGGATAGGTCACATTCTTTCAAAAATAAATGTGTTCCAAATAAACATGCAATTGACCTTTCTTCTCATTCTGCCAATATAAAAGAGATGTTTCTATTCTATATATAGAAAAAGAAACACATTTCTCTATCATGAGTGCAAGTCACCATTCACTTTCCTTCCAATGATTCGGAGGTTGCTACACTGTATCTTCACACGTTAGGACACATCAGAAGGTAAAGAGGGAATAAACAATGTGATGTGTATTTTTTTAATGCATTATCTATGTTTTAAAACCTAACATTTTTTTAAAATGGTAATGCAATAGTTTGCTTAGAGACAAATGAGGAGCTGTAGTCCAAGGAAAGCAATTAAAGAAATGTGAAGGATGATAAACATTAGAAGGCTAGCTAAGAAACACAGTCTGCAAGACTTCCGTAATACATTATCATTTCTGTCCAAATCTTTTGACATGGATGGGATCCTCAGCTATTTTCTTTTTCAACATTTTCCAACTTCGTTGTAGATGTTGTTGTCCTTGGGGATAATGAAATTTCCTGTCTAGGAGACTTCTTGCACCTTCTGAAGTGTCTGGTGCTGGCCATTGTTGGGAGACAGGATTCTGGACTTAGATGGACCTTTGGTCTGATCCAGTCAGGCAATTCCTATCTTCCTAATCAAAAGAGACCAAATCTAGGTGTCCCATTCTGATACCATGTCTCTATATTTTTTTCTGCAGCTGACTAGAATCTTTGTGGAGGCCTAGCAGGGTTTAAAAATGCCATGGTTCTACATGCATGTGTGATGCATCTTTCCAAATCAGTGCAGAGTTTCTCTGCATTACTTCAGGAATTCAGCATGATCATTAAAAAGAAGTGCTTGTTTATTTTCTCATTTGTACAGCATGTTCAACTATTGAAATGAAAAATATCAAATTCCGTGGAGAATCCACCTTCATCCAGTATCCTTAGTATTGCCAACCTTTGGCCCCTTGCCATGGACAATGGCTAATCTTCCAGATCTTTTTGGACTCACTTTAAGCATTGAGTCACTAAGACATTGGCCCAGATAGCTCTTATGGAGCTCTCTACTTTGTGGTAACACTAACTGCTTGACTAAGATAGGCATTTTAATTTATTTTAAATAAAATATTAAAAATAAAGATCTCTAACTAAAATATTTTGAGTAATCTAGCAGACATGCCCATAACACATACATAATGCCGTATTGCTAAGCAAATGTATGATCTTGATTTGTATCCTTTCTCTTCTCGTCACACTCCCTTATTCTACCTTCCCCTTTTCCTCTTCTTTAGTTGTGCCATGTCTCTGTTTAGTCTCTTATCTTGCAAAAACTTAAGCAAGTGATTAACTGTAACTTATCTTTGCAGGATCAGGGACTTAAATTTTGAGCTGTCTGGGAGGGGGGCGTCTTTTGATTTGTCTGTGAAGCACCTTGCCCCCTTTTAGGCTCTACATAAAGAATAATAGGAAAAGTGAAATCCAATCTCGTTTTCACGGACCAGGTCAGTAATGTTTCCTTCTCCTCTTCCACACCTCCTTCTCTTGCACTTAGTATTGTGTGAACTATCTTATTTAACTTTGATTCATGCACCCCTGCCAAGAGTAGACAGTGCTGCAGGAAGCTAATTGGTGCTCCTAAGGGTGCAGGATGGCTTCTCATTGCTCTAGTTTCCAAATCAAACCAGTATGGGCTGGATGTGGGTGTGGAGGAGCACATCAGGAACTGCTCCCAGCTAATGGAAACATGCCAAACTTAAGAACTGAGTGGTTCCAAAACCAGTTCAACCTTGGTGGAAATTAACCTTTGGATTGTTTTTTGACAGCTTGCACACTGAAGCCCAGTTACAACTTCACTTTTTTCCTCAGTGATTACTGGGTTGAAGCACTGTCCATTCATTGGGGGTAAAATATGAATGAACGTGGGGGGAGAGGGGAAATAATAACCTACATTTATATTTTAGCCAGGACTCCCTCCCAAATTAGTGCAAATAAAGAGTAAAGGGATTCTCTTAAATAGATTTGTTTGGTTTGCACAGCTTTTAATTTTTGTTTGTTTTTTTTTACATATTTTAACTCTCTGAAGTCTCCCTCTTATACAGTAGTTCTCTAGGAGTTGCCACTTCCTCAGGAATCTATGACTCAGAGAGTGTATAAATAAAATGACATCACTGCCAAGCTTTGTTTGGATTGCCCGTTTCCTAAATGGAGACTCTGTTGTTCTAACTTTAATGCTTGCATCAGTTGTTTTGTTGTTGGTTTTTTAAATAGTAAAAGCATCCTTGCCAACACTGACTAATATATGTTCAGTGCAATTATCTTTTTTAATCCTTTAAACCACCTATTTTGAAGTTCATTTAAAACAGTAGATACCATACGTTAATTCAAGATATTATTCATGACGAAAATAATTGTAACGCACAAGATATTGTTGTTACACAGTATTCCTAATATACTGCCAATGTGCAATGGGGGAAACAGCTCAGTGTGAGAGCATAATTTTTTTCCATTATTATTTTAACAAACAATGAAAAGAAAAACAATTGTTTCTTCTGAAACAACTTATTTTTACCATGGAAAACAAGCAATAGCTCTCTCTGTGGATAAGTGTGATCCAGTAGGTAGAGGCTTCACTTTTTATGTCCTATGCTTTAGCTTCCCACTCAAATATTTGTAAA
Source organism: Gopherus evgoodei (assembly GCF_007399415.2). Lineage (NCBI taxonomy): Eukaryota > Metazoa > Chordata > Testudines > Testudinidae > Gopherus > Gopherus evgoodei. The sequence goes on from NC_044328.1 coordinate 91,876,329, forward strand.
TATTTCTACCTCCCTGCTCCCAATGAGCATGCAGCCTCAAACCACTGAAGGGTAAGAGTTAGATCCCAATTGTATTTTTCCTGAAACCAACACTTTTTGGTTAGAACTGCCTTTTAATACACCATTGAAATAGACCCAAAATACATCCTACTACTTTGCTGAGATTCACAGGTGCATCCAGGAAATGAGCTGTTCTTCCGTGGGATGCCTGTCTGCTGCATTCTTCTGAGCTTAAGGCCAAATCTGCACTTCTTAGTCAAAATGCCCTGTGACACCACTGCAAAATGGGGCCATCAGATTATCAAAGGCAATTTGCTCATTGTGAAGAGTTAGATTGCTTGTCCAGGTCATTTTATTCACTGCTTTCAGGAAAGAGCATGTTGCACTGGAGTAACATGCCCTGATTTTTGTTGTAGAGTAATGAAACTGTGTTTCTTTGCTTAAACAGCAGCAAAAAAATGCAATTCCAGGAATAGATGGACTTTAGTAAGACAGAGCCTATAACTATATCCTCTGACTGTCCTCTGATTATGTCAGTTCTCACAAACTAGGAAAGGCTAGCCTGGTTAGAGCTTAATAGGTGACCTCCAAAGTAAGCCCAGGTGCTCCTTGGTGGTGGTCTTTCATCTGAGTGAATCAGGACTTTACTAAATCCTAGCACAGTGTTAGGAAGAACTGTGCTGTCACAGCAGTCATCTTTCAGATGAGAAACAAAACCTAGGACCTAAAAAGATTCCCCTAACACCTTCTGTAATGGAAGGGGGCAAGGCCAGCTCTAGGTTTTTTGCTGCCCCAAGCAAAAAAAAAATTTGACTCCCCCCTCTCCAGCCCTGGGCTCCCCCCCGCACTGCCCTGCTGCCCCAGCCCTGGGCTCTCCCCACCCCTATCTTCACCCTCTGCTGTCCCAGCCCTGGGCCTCCCCCAACCCGCACCCCCCTGCTGCCCCAGCCCTGGATTCTCCCCCCCACCTGACCTGTACCCCCCTGCCATCCCAGCCCTGGGCTCTCCCCCCCCCACCTGCACCCTCTGCCACCCCAGCCCTGGGCTCCCCACACACATCCCCCTGCTGCCCCAGCCCTGGGCTTCCCCCTCCAACCCACACCCCCTACTGCCCCAGTCCTCGGCTCTCCCCCCCCACCCACACCCCCTGCCACTCCAGCCCTGGGCACACCCCCCCCACACCCCGTGCTGCCCCAGCTCTGGGCTCCTCCTTTCCCCCCTCACCAGTTCCCCACACACACCCTGCCGCCCCAGCCCTGGGCTCTGCCCCCTCCACTCACACCCCCTGCCACCCCAGCCCTGGGCTCTCCCCCTCGCACCTGCACCCTCCTTCTGCCCCAGCCCTGGGTCACTGGTAACTTGCTCCAAGGGTGGAAATTTTGGAAGTGCACAGAACACAGACAGGATTGGTTCCCATATGGTTACAGAACTGCAGTAAAGTGAAACAATTTTCAGCTTGTGTGACTGGAGGATATCTGGATGCATATTATAAGACTGTTCTCCATAAATGAGGCAAAGCTGAGGTGCCTTTATTATTCTTTTGTTCCACTCTTTCTTTCTATGGGGAATTTGCCAATGCCATATCACTGTCTTCCTTTTAAACAAATAAAACTGGAGAAGAAAAAAAAAGCAATGGCTGTGGAAAATTCCAGTCCTAAAAACCACTCGGAAGCATTTATTGCTCAATTTTATCCTACTTTTTCTACAGCAAATTACAGTGGATCAGTATATTTGATTTGGGAGAAATGAAGTAACAGCTGCCCAAATTGAGCTTGAGCACTCCTGAATTTTGAGCTGTTCAAATCTGGAAGGCAGGTGCTAGATCCCCTTTCTGAATAGTAGCTAAATCTGGAAAGGAAAAGTCAATTTCTGCTTCCATGGCTCAGAAGTGGAAATCCTCCTAAGTGCCTGGTACTGTATCTAAAGCTGCCAGGTCCAGAGCCTCCCCTCCCTTACTTTTCATTTTAAATTCTAGTGGGATCCACATACCTCCCTTGCTAGGCTTCAGATAGAGAGGTGCACTGTCCATTTAGTCCACCCAAATCCTTCTTTGGGGGCTGCAAGGTGAGGTCACACCAGTATCCCTAAGCCAGTCTGGGGATGTCTTCTGAAGGTAATATCTGGGCCAAAGCCTTCTACTCCTTGGGCACACTTGTTCCCCATTCACAGTGCCACTCCGCTCTAGCAGTGAGCTCTCCATTCAGGGCAAGCTGCAGCATGAGGTTTCAGCTGTCATACTCCCTCCCCCTCCCTTTCCTGTTGATAGCAGCCAAGGGAATGCTGGGAAATGTAGTTCTTTCCCTGCTCCAGCGCTGGCTCTATAGGTAGGGAGCTAACCAAGGAACTACAGCTCACAGGGCCCCCTGTTGGTTGTCAGATCCCAGGCTGGATCCCTTCCAGTTGCCGCCCCTGCAAATTGGCTGTCTACCCAAATTGCTGCTGCAGTTTCTCTTCTGTTCTTTGCTGTCTGTCAGACTATCATGTAGGGTTGCTGTGTTGTCGTTAACAGAAAGAAATCTTAACAAACAAATTCAAACTGCTGTATTCCACTCCAAAGGTGACTGTTTTTCAGTGATTGTTGAAGCAATAGTTGCATATTGTCATTTGCACTGTGCTTTAGTATCCTTTGAGATGATAGGTGCTAGATCAATATAATAATCTGATTATAGTTTCGTCACACAGATACGAAACAGTGCTAAGTATTTTCTATTCTAAATAAGAGTTTGGTAGTTGAGGTGGCTACCATACAGCCAGGTTAAAGTCTAATGATACATTTCCTTAAATCCCCACCTATCCTCTTCCCAGGCATTTATTGCAGGCAGTGCTCACTGCAGATATTTTCTAATTCCACCCTTGGATAAGCACCTAGAAAGTTCACTAGGAAGGAAGATATGCCTTGACAAGGACAAGGAGGTTTTATTGTGTATTAATGTGAGCAGAAGTTGCTCCTGCATGTTGGGCTACTGAGCCTCATCAGCATTTGTGATTTTATGTACAGCAGCATGTCAGCTCGTGGAATGAATGAACAATGTCAATTTTGCAGTTTTAAATCTGCTGGGCAACACAGTATATGGAATCCAGTCAAAATATTATTGCTGACACCGTGATGTGCGCCATGCATAACTTGTGCTTTCACAAATCCTACCAGTAAAGTACTCTAGTTTCTTAGGGACTGTAGTGCACTGAGTGGGAATGCAATTGCATCAACCAGCTCAGATCCAGCTTGACAGACTTCAAATAGGCTTCTTGGAAATTGCTTGTTCATGTATGTAGGGATGAGAAGGGGAACAAGTCAAATTATGCTCGTGATAAAATTATGTTGTGTACAAATAGAGTTTGCCTATGTTGCTGTTGATGTTCTAGCACTGTTACCAGCAGGCGATAGTATCTGTTACTTTACTTAGCTGCAGTAATATATATTAACTTGGGATGCTGAAAATGAATGTGATGTAAATGTCATCTGTATCTTGCATGTAGGAGGCAATCTGTTTGCCCACTATGACAAACTGTGTTGTGCATTGTTTTTAAGCATGACCTACTAAGATTTAGTCATTATATTGTTCTTCAGTGTTTTTGAACTCCTGAATGATTGTGACTTCAGAAAATTTCTCAATCAAGCTATTGTACACTGGTACTAACAGTTTTGAGATAATATGAATTGTTCACTTCTGTGACTTCTAAAGATATATTTGTATTCAAGGAAACTTTATCATCTCCAAAAGCAATTACAGAGTTGGGGAGCCAGCATAGCCCAGTGGATAAGACAGTGGACTATGAGTAAGAGACTCTGCCTCCTGTTCCTGATGCTGCCCCTGACCTGCAGGGCAAGTCTACCCATCTTCACATCACTGTTTCCCCATCCATTCTTTGTCTGTCTTGAGTTTTTAACCTGTAAGTTCTTTGGGGCAGATACTGTCTCTCACTGTGATTTTTATAGAATGCCTAGCACAATGAGGCCCCAGTCTTGGTTGGGACATCTAGACATTGCTGTATTATAAATAATAATAGTATAAATATATCTCATATCTAACACAAGTCTATTAATGCCTTTTAATTAACTCATTTTGGCCAAGATTTTCCAAAGGGACTAATGATATTAGCTGCCTCAATTTGTGAATGCCCAACTTGAGACACCTTACAGGTTCTTGATTTTCAGAAAGTGCTGCTGAGCACTCACCTAATGAAAACCAGCCTTCTTAAAATGGGTCTCAAGTTGGGCAACCAAAATCAATAGCCACTTCTGAAAATTCTTGGCCTTCTATTTTATGATTCAAAGAGGAGCATGATCTCAGATTTGAAGACAATCTTACCATTTAGCATGTACTTTAAAAATTGCAGTCTGTTTAAAAGAAGATTGAATAAATGAACCTACTGTTAACTTTTATTATTGATTCCTGGTTTGTATTGCAGTTTCTGTTGCTTAAGGTGTTCTGTTCTCTGGATGATGCTCTTTCTGGAGTGGTCAGGGAGCTACAAGTAATTAATCAAATGAAAACTGAGGAGCTACAATAGAATTTTTGCTAGCCCTCAGTGTGTAAAAGTACTAGACTGTCATGTTGTTCATCCAGGTTATATTTCGTCATCTTAAAATCATTGAGTGAGTTGAATCTCTTAAATGATTGGGCCAAACTCATCTCTAGAGTAAGTTGCTTCAACTCCCATTAAAGTTTTTGGGATAAATTAATTGAGGGTGTAAATGTAAATGTAACTTGCTCCAATTTGGCATTCATGTGAAGAAATAATGTATTTCCCATGGCAAGGGGACAGAAAGGGTGCAGCAGGAAAGATAACTAACAGGAACTTATAAAATCAATCTCCCTTTCCCACTCCACACGTTATTCCTACTCTGACTTCTGTTCCTTTTGCCACCTCTGCATACACCTTACACTCATTTTCCATAGCCAGTGAATGCCAAATTGGTCCAAGTTACACCACTTCAACACTTACATATATTTTTGACCCACTGATATCTCATATGTAACTTGCTTTGCATTTAAAGTCACCAATTAATTTAGACCACTGGCCAAATTGATCCATCTCCACTGACGTCAGTGGATTTAAGCCAAGAATGAATTTGGCCTATGTTGTTTGAACATGGTGGGGCGGGATGTGAGAAGGTTTGCTGGAAAACTGTGCTTTTCAAAGCAAAGAAATGCCCTTTCTAGCTATTTTGGTCTGTGTTAGAGTTTTGAAACACTATGCCCAGGAAAAATGAACAGCCAAAGAAACCTGTCTACATAGATTAGGGAAAGTGTTAGAACCTTTGAAGGAGCAACCTTGTGAGCCTGACTGCTGTTAGCACAGTTTGCACAAACATAATTAGATATTGTCTGCTCTCAGAGATGATCGCGTCTCACTGTAAATCTGACAAAGAGAAGAAAACTGAACCCGAGTCATGGTGAAATCCTGGCCCCATTAGCCAGGGTTTCAACTTCAGTATCTATAACCAAGCTATGAATTTTCACCATCAAGTAATTCAAAATGGACTTGGAGAAAATCTTGGCATGGGGCTTCTCTTTAGGGTTCTTGTCCCTTCAAAGGAAAAAGCTGGGTCCCTCAGCAGGAGAAAGCCGGCATGTTGACTTTGACAGTGACAAAGCAGAAGGAATAAGTAGCAAGCACAGATCCTGAAGATGTGGGGGAAGGGCCAGGCTGGTGTTTTCAACATATTCGGTGTTCCCCTACCTTGTGGTTGATTCAGAGGCCAGTACTTCCTCTCACCAAACATAAACATGCTTCCAGAACACCTGTGCATGTCTTTCCTCTGTTGCAAGTCAAAACATCAATTATTTTTATATACTTAAAATCTAAATGAGCAACTTCATAAATTCCTGAAAGATACATTTGGCTTGTGGTAACTATAAACAGTCTATCACCTAACACAGCATACAAGGATCTAGTGCTTACATTCAGAAATTCACATTCATCATCCTCACTTAACAACCTTTTCTCAGTCGGAGTTTTTTTATATAAATATATCATTCTATATCACATCTATATGAGAGAGAGAGAATAATAGTCCTTGAGTAATGATATGTTGAATGATTGCTAGATAATTAACTACAGAGATGTAAATAAGGTGTGATCAGCTGTAATATGTTGGAATTCTTCAGATTTTATCAGTATTTTATAGCATAGCTGATGGCTAAATGTCCCCCAATTAACCTTGTGAAAAAAAGAAGTATGGAAGAAATTGATCTTCATAAAAATATGGCTGAAAACAAAGTGGCCACTTATTTGCCAAAGCAACAAGGGAACAACTTCTTCGAGTGATGGTCCCTGTTGTATTCCACTGAGAGTTATGTGCATGTGCCATGTGCATAACCATCAGTGGAATACAAATAGGGACTAAACATCTTGAAGAACCTCCAGTTACAGGCAAGTAACCTCCTCCTCTATCAATGTGCGCACAAGAGCTATCCAGACTGAAATCCTTCACTCCTTCAGCAGGAGGCATGGGTCTTCAGTGTACTCACTGAGATTATTTCATTGGTGGAAGAGGCATATCACCAAAGTGCCAAGCACTTCTGGAAATAAGGCCCTTTTTACTTAGGTGTTAAATATAACCTTTGGTTCAGTGTATATGATCTACCCTAATCAGCTACTCCTTTCCCAGAGTTATACACCCTAAAAGACAAAACTTCTAATAAAGCCTTCCTGGCCAACAGTATAATCTGCCTCACAGTCTCCACCATAACTGGATCCCCACTAATCCTTCCTCTTTCTTCCCTCTTTTAGCAGGAAGACAGGCGATATAACAAAGGGGCAGAGTGGAAAGGAAAAAGAAGAAACATGCTACAGAGAAGAAAGAGCCAGGAGAAAGAACATCTGGAGTAGGTAAAGAAGGACATCAGTCATGAGAATCATTATCTTCAGTCTTTGCCCCAGACACCAGGGACAGTGGACCAGGTAAGCCCCAATTTGGGGGATTCCCCACCAGATATGTTACCAGAGGTTTTGGGCAGTTTTGGATCCATTTATTTTCTTCTCATAGTTTTGCTTTAGAGCCTTTTTTTCAGTGAAATGGTTCTTCCCTCCCCCAGAAATCCCTCCGCAGGTTGCTGGTAGGTCTCAGCACATTCACACCCCCGCTATGCCAAGCTATTCTGGGGCCTAGTCCTGACTTCCTCATCTGAGTTCCCACCACAAGTTGCCCAAGCTCTGGGGCTTTTAAAGATCTCTGCGGCCCAGTTGAAGCAGTTTCTGTGCTCTGCCCAGCCAACCAGTCCTGAATCCCCTAGGTCAGCCAGCTCTCTGCTTTCTGCCCCTCCCTTGCAACAGCAAAGCATCACTGCACACTGCCCACCCCTCACATCAAACACTTTAGATCAGGAGGGAAGCACTGATTATTTGTATCTAGAGAGAAATTAGACCTTCTGCACCTGTGTCCTGATGGATCCTCACACAGACGATATTCCTGCAGTACCAGAACCCCTTATTCCCAGGACCTGGCTGCCTTGGAGCTTAAGGTTGTGAGATTGGCCTAGTGAGAAGGTTTTAAAGAGAGCACCTCCTCACTTCAAAGGCCAGGCAGCTTTGTTTTGCATTGTGCATTTCCTAACTTCGCTGTGGGACCTGATGGACCAGCATTTAATTCCCACTTGGGCCATATATCTTGTAATTCACAACCTGGAAGAAGATCTCAATGTATAGAAGTAGGTGATAGACCTCTGACTTAATTTTCAGCTGTCAAAGAGGGTTGAATTGATTTGGTGTGAGGCAGGTTCAATTGTATTGATGATATGGGAATGAAACTGATTTTTCTGATGAGGGAAGAGCTGATTGATTTGATTTGCTTGGAGAGTGGGGGATATTTAATGAGAGGATAGGAGTTAACTGCAGGAAGGAGCAGCTTTTCCAAATGTAAATAAGTGCGTGAATATTCCTCCTGCCTTAATTGACTTCTCTTTTCTTAATGATGTGTTTAGTGGCTGTGGGAGGGCCCATTATTGGCTCAACCTTAAGCATTCCCTCAGGCATTTCTCACACTTCCTCTGAAAATTGATAGGGTTCAGACATCAGCCAACAGGGTGAGACTATAGGAGAATTTTACCATCCTTTTATACTTCCCTGTATTTCCCAGGGGAAAGTGTTTGTGTGTTGGATTAAACAATACGGTTGCACAAGTGTAAATGAAGGCACTATTTGACCAAGGAAATATTTTTACTACAGAACTGCATCATCCTGAAAGGACACAGTTTGCCTCTCAAGTTCCAGATGAATTTATAAGCTGGCAGGACGCCTGGCAAGAACAAAAGCATGATTTTTTTAATATAAACTCAGCCAGTTTTGCCATGGAAGTCTCTCAGATGCAAGAACCTCATGTTTTTCAAAGAACTTCAGAATTTCTTGATACCTGAGCACTTGACCTCAAAACATTAATGCTGCATTTAATGTGTCATTTTTGCATGTAATTTTAAACCATATTTCTGACTGACCACCTTGTGACCAGAAAGGAAGTTATGGAGAGAACTAGCATAGAACACCCCTCTGAGGGTTAACTAACAGTACTTTGGAGTCTATAGTGAGACAGAGTGGTCTCCCTCTGAACCAGAGCATGAGGGACCACTACGCTCCCCCTGGTGGACGGAACCAGCTCCGCCCTCCTGCCAGAAGCAGAGGGGCATGACTGGAAATATAAAAGGCAGGCCCTGAAAGTCAGTTGGCTGGAGCCACCGAAGGAGGCAGATGTCTCCCAGCCGCTGTTTGAGCAGGAACCTGAAGAGGATCCCTGCGGTACTGAGGACTTGGAGGAACTGTCAAAACTGTCTACCGACAGGGACCCCAAGAAGCTTCCTGAACTGCCACTTGCTGAATACACCGAGGAGATGGAGGTAGTGTTGGCAACTTTGTAATATTTAAAAACCAGACACTCCAGCAGGAGTGCCGGAACCTCCCCTTTCTTCTGAGGACCCCTCCCCCCCAGACCTCATCTCTGCCCTGTCCCTTCCCCTGAGGCCTTGCTCCTGCCCTATCCCTTTCCCCTGATGCCCCACCCCCATTCAGTCTTCTTTCCCTCTCCCTCTGTCGCACACTGCTTTCAGGGGCGGCTCCAGGCACCAGCGCACCAAGCGCATGCCTCTGGCAGCAAGCCACAGGGGCAGCCTACCGGTCGCTGTGAGGGTGGTAGTCAGGCTGCCTTCGGCGCCTTGCCTGCGGGACGTCCACTGGTCCCGTGGTTTCGGTGGCAATTTGGCAGCAGGTACGCCGAAGGCACGGGACTGGCGGACCTCCTGCAGGCACGCCACCAAATCTGCGTTACCAGCGGACCGCCCACAGGCATACTGCCGAAAGACGCCTGAGTGCCATGCTTGGGGTGGCAAAATACATAGAGCCGCCCCTGCTGGTTTTCCCCTCTGCCCCCTTCCCTGCATGAGTCAGGGGGGACTTGCCTGCAGAGCCAGGGCTGGGAGCAGCAGCCCCCCCAATGAAGGTAGGAGGTGGCCCTGGCTGAGAAGGGGCTGGCGTAGGTGAAGACTTGGCGCCTCCCCTGCCCGCAGTAACCGGACTGGGACCCAGTGGAGTAGAGTGGACCATTACCCCTACTCCTTGCTGTCAACCTCCCCTAGGGTTCCAGCGTGCCCATCTCAGGCCAGGAGGTCTGTATTTGTCTGCCTGATCTAGGACAACAGGCGAGAGTCTATTTGGTGCCCCACCCTACCTGAGGGCCTGAGCCTTTCGACTGTTGGGTGTTCTGCCCTACCTAAGGGCCAGAGCCATAAACCACTTGTTGGCCAGACACAGCAGCACAGAGCGGCCTCCCTCCACACCCAAATCTGAGGGACCACCACAGACACACATTAGTACACCTAGTCTGTAACTTGAGGACTTTGACTTTTAGAGTTCTCAATCTTGTATCTTTAAAAAAAAACAGTTACCTCTTGTAACCGTTGTTCTTTGAGATGTGTTGTTCATATCCATTCCAGTTAGGTGTGCACGCGCTGCATGCACAATCATTGGAAAGTTTTTCCCCTAGCAGCACCCGTCGGGTCAGCTGTAGAGCCCCCTGAAGTTGCGCCTTCATGGCGCTCAATATCTGACTCTGCCAACCCGGCGCCTCCTCGGTTCCTTCTTGCCAGCTACTCCAAAAGAAGGGAAGGCAGGCGGGTTTGGAATGGATCTGAGCAACACATCTCAAAGAACAGCAGTTACGAGAGGTAACTGTTTTTTCTTCTTCGAATGATTGCTCAGATTGATTCCAATTAGGTGATTCCCAAGCCTTACCTAGGTGGTGGGGTCAGAGTTAAGAAAATGCTGATTGCAGAACCTCTCTGCCAAAAGCCACATCGTCTCTGGCATGCCAGATGATGGCATAGTGAGAAGTGAAGGTATGCACCGAGGACCAAGTTGCTGCCCTGCAGATTTCTTGGATCAGGACCTGGGCCTTCATGGAGTGTGCCATAAAAGCTGGGGCATGTGCGAATGCACAACATGATCATGGAGAATATTCTTTGAAGTGAGACCAGGAGCCCTTTCATCTGGTCTGCCACCGCTATGAACTGGTTTGACTTTCTGAACGGCTTAGTGTGCTCGATGTAGAAAGCTAGGGCTTGTCGCGCATCAAGGAAGTACAGCCTCTGCTCACGGCTACTGGCATGAGGCTTAGGGTAAAAGATGTGCAGGAAAATGTCCTGACTGGTGTGGAAGTGTGACGCCACATTGGGGAGAAAGGCTGGGTGCGGCCTGAGTTGCACCTTATCCCTATGGAAAACCATGTAAGGTGGGTCAGAGGTGAGGGCCTTTAGCTCTGACACCCTTCTCGCAGACAGAATAGGTTCCATGCAGGAACAGGCTGCCGGATCTGGGGATGTAGGTGGTCCAAATCTTTGGGTTGGCAAAGACAGATTGACCAGACACTGCTGCATGGAAGGCCAAGATGGCAGCTAGGTATACTCTTATGGAGGATGCCACCAAGCCTGCTGTTTCAGCTCCTTGATGTTGATATATAGAGAGAGCTCGTCCTGTGACCACAGGCCCTGTGTCTGGAGGTCCCCAAGATGTGCACCCCATCCCAGAGCCAACATGTCTGTAACCAGAGACAAGGAAGGTTGAGGGTTGTGGAAGGGGATTCCTTCGCACACCACTTGGGGGTTGAGTCACCACTGGAGGGACACAAGGACCTGCCCTGGCACCGTGACCACTGAGTTCAAGCTGTTGTGCCCCGGGTGGTAGGCCAAGGCGAGCCATGCCTGCAATGGTCTGAGCTGCAGCCTGGCGTGTCGGGTCACGTAAGTCCAAGGAGCATGTGGCCGAGGAGACTCGGGGACCCCCCTTGCTGTTGTGGTTGGGAATTGCTGGAGGCTTTGAATTATGTCCATGATGGCTTGGCATCGGAACTCCAGCAGAAGGGCTCACGCCTGAACCAAGTCTGACACTGCCCCAATGAATTCTGTTCTTTGGATCAGTTTCAAGGTTGACTTCACCAAATTGAGGAGGAGACCCAGTTGCTCAAAGGTGCACCTGACCAAATGGATTTGGGACTGCATCTGTACCTTGGTGTGGCCCCTGAGCAACCAATCATCAAGGTAGGGGTCTACTTGCACCTACTGACGACGGAGGAAAGTAGCCACGACCGATATGCACTTGGTGAACACTTGAGGGGCTGTTGAGAGGCCGAATGGTAGGACAGTGAATTGATAATGGTTGTGGTTGACCATGAAGCATAGGAGGCTTGCAACCATGAGGTGCACCTCATGGCGATACTAGAGGACAAGGTGCATGCCACCGAGTCTGCAGCATCCAGTGAGACCTATAAAGAGGTCCGTGCCACTGCCTTGCGCTCCTCAACTATAGCTCCAAACTCCTCCCTGGACTCAGTTGGCACAAACTCCTTGAACTTGAGCCTTTAGTTCCAGGAGTTGAAGTTATATTGGTTCAGAATTGCCTGAGCTGGATCCCCCCTCAGTGGAGTACATCTTACATCCAAACAAGTCCAGGCGTTTGGCCTCCTTGGACTTAGGCGCTGGGGCTTGTTGCCCCTACCTCTCCTTTTCATTTACTGCTGCAACCACCAATGAACAAGGCTGCAGGTGCATAAAGAGGTATTCATACCCTATTGAGGGTACGAAGTACTTCCTCTCAACGCCTTTGGCAGTGGGAGGGATGAAGGCCAGGGTCTGCCAGATGGTCTTGTCATCGACCTGTATAGTTTTGATGAGAGGCAGAGCCACCCTCGACAGACCTTTGGAGCCAAAATGTCGACCACTGGGTCCTCTGATTCCACCACCTCCTCGGCCTGCCAACCCATGTTGCATGCCACTCTGCAAAGGAGGTCCTGGTGGGCATGGCTGTCTATGCGAGGTGGTTCGGAGACAGAAATGCCTGCAATGGCCTTGTCTGGGGAGGAGGACAAGGAGGCTAATGGGGGAACAGGGTCCTCCTGTCCCTCCTGCTCATCGGGAACCTCGTGATCTGTCTTGCTGGCTGGGCCAGGCTCAGGAACCGGAGTTGGAATTGGTTCTGAGGCCAGGTGGGGGCACGACGCCTCTTCAGCACCCCTCGAGGTGGGGCGACTGGCAGGCCTCCGGCACTCTCGGTTCAGAGGTGGCCCGTCAGAAGCCTTTAGACTAGGTGCCCTGGGCCTGGTGGTACACCCACAGGGTCCAGAACAGCCACTGTGCTGGTCTCGGCCACTGCACAGGCCACAGCCCTGCCCCCACCTCAGAACATCCACAGTCTGACCTGTGTCGGCCCCGCTCTGAGTACCTAGATCCTGCCTCTGAGTCTGAAGACCAGGATTGGGACTGCAAGGGCCAGGGTGGTGCCGAGCAGAGCTGATCTGGCAAGCGGTGCTGTGAGGCTGGGGAGCAGTGCTGCAATCTGGAGCTGCACGGGATCGCTGAGCGGCATTGGTGCCGGATCTGGGACCTGCTGCGTGTTGGGGACCGATGTATGGATCGAGGTTGCGACCAGGAGCACTGGCGTGACCTGGAGCAGTGCCACAAGTCCGACTGGGGTGCCGCAATTGCGAGTGGTGCTGGGACTCTGAGCGGTGCTGAGGGTCGGAGTGTCACTGGTTTGCCTCAAGACAGTGCCATACGATGTGGTACTGGAGGCTTGGTATGAATCATGGGTGACCTCGGTGCTGTCATGGCAACGAGGTTCCTTGCAGCCACAAAGGTGTCCAGGGGTAGATGGTGGCTCGCTCCAGAAGGGTGGGCCTCTGGGACGGAGAGCTGCTCCTCCCTTGCTTCCAGTGCTGTTTCTGCACCGGGGAGTAGAAGCGTTGCCAGGTTGATCTTGCCGGTTTCAGCACTGGGGAGCAGCAGTGCCTCGGGTCTCTGCCAGAGATTGTCGCCAGGGCGCTGTGCACCGAAGAACTCAGCGCCAGGTCCTGCCACACCAGTGGAGGCTGGGGTCTATGTGCCGCCTCCATAAGTTGCTGCTTGAGACAAAAGTCTCGCTCCATTTTGATTCTGGGGCGAAACCCTTTACAAATCCTGAACTCATCGGCTAGGTGAGCCTCCCCCAGACACTTCAGACAAGCGTCATAAGGGTCGCCCATTGGCATGGGCTTGAGGTGGGACTTGGGCCTGAAAGCCCTCCCAAGAAAATGCTGTTGGGATGGAAAGTAAATCCCCCAGCCTAACTGCCAAGTACAACACTAACTAAAAATTAAACTAACGTATAACGAACAAAGAACAAACTAGGCTAGGGAAACGTGGTAGAACTCGCTGAGCAAGACGCCATAGTTCCAACAACCATCACTGGTGGTAAGAAGGAACTGAGGAGGCATCGGGTCAGCAGGGTCATATATTGAGCGCCATGAAGGCACCATTCCAGGGGGTTCCACAGCTGACCCAACGGGTGCTGCTAGGGGAAAAACTTTCTGACAACTGTGCACGTAACGCATGCACACCTAATTGGAATCGATATGAGCAATCACTCGAAGAGCTAAAATGATTTCAAGTTTGCTCAGGTCACTTCTCATTCAGGACATCTCTTTTAACATATGGTCCAAAAGCCACATCTTTATTATTATTAGGAACTCATTGTGCTCTTCCTGTTAACCAGCACTTCTAGTTGGACAAGCTATTTCTTTATACTTTCACAAGATCTAATCCATTATTTCTCCAGAGTCAAAGGTGCATACACTACAGAACAACAGCTTTGTTCAAGTTCACCTGAAGACATTATTATTTTGCTTTAAAATAAATAGGATTACTGGTTTCAGTTACCCATTTGCTAAAACAATCCCAGTGGTTAAGAAGCGGCTTCCCTGATCTTACTTTTCAAATTCCTAAGGGAGATATGAAGCTGCTAGGGAGCTGAGATGTTTGCAAATACTTGATGAATAATTACCAGTTTTTAGAGGAAGCAACAAGCAAAGGCATTCACAGCACAGGAGAGTGACTTGGCTTTGACATTCTTTGCACATCCTGTGTAATTGGTGATAGTGTGTATGTGCTTTTAAAAAAATAATAAATAAACCAATAGTGGTTCCTGCCAACTGACTAAGATTGTTAATTCCTCAACCCCGTTTCTCATTTTAATTAAGCTCATTTTGAAATGTAAAAGATGCAAAGAAAAGAAAAATAGCAAAATAGCAATAACGTAGAAGAGAATGGATCGCTCAGGTAATCAATGATGAAAAAATGGAGAGTTTTCACCTCTGGGTGGCCCATTTGAATCAGGCCCTAGATCAGCAGAGATTGAAAGTTTTTAGTTAGAGTATGTCTACCCTGCAGCAATCAGGAGATGTGATTACAGCACATGTAGACATACCCATGCTAGCTTTGATCTAGTTAGCCTGAGTAACAATAGCAGTGAAGCCATGTTAGCATGGGTGGCAGCTTCTCGAGTATGTACCCAGGGTCCTGGGCAGGCAGGGCTAGCTAGATTCAAGCTAGCTTGGGTATGTCTGCATGTGTTCTAATCATACCTCCTGATTGCAAGGTAAGATATGTCTACCCGGTAGCTGGAAGATGAGATTCTCACTCAGGTAGATGCTACTTGAGCCAGTGTGCTAAAAATGGCTGTGTGATTGTGGTGAGCTAGCCACCCAAGTACAATCCTGTCTGAGATCCTAGGTACGAACCTGGGTGGCTAACCCAAGTCACCGCCCAGGCTTCTGCAGCCACACTGCTATTTTTAGTGTGCTAGCTCAAGCAGAACTAGTGTGTATACATCTATCGAGTTGGAAATTACACCTCCCAGCTTCTGTGTACTTACAGCTGCAAACATAACTCAAGTGGCTAGCTGTCGCATTTCTCGGTCCGTATCATAAAATCATCACAACTGAATCTAGTTGGCATCTTCTGGGCATCTCAACAGAGCAGGAAAGAATTAAATGGGCATGGAAACAAAATTAATCTTTTACTTCTAGATGGGATCCCTCCATGAGAGGGTTTAGGGCAAGTTGGCAGATTAGGGAATTGTTCTGTTGAGGGAAGATGGCTGGCTGTCATTCTGACATCTTTCAAGTTAGAGGGCACAGCTGAGGTGAGAAGGCCTCAAATTTAAGCTTTTCTTGGATCTCTATTTTAATTCTTTTTATGTGCTTTATTTTCAAAACAAATGCTTCAATGCTTGTATCTGTATTTAAAAAAATAAAATGAAATACATGGCAGTATGCATAAGCAATCCTACAGTAACTAACCTGTGAATATGCACGATTCGTAAACCTGTCAGGCTAAATTAATGGAGTTCGGATTCCAAGGGGCTCTTATAAATATAACAAATTATTTGCAATAGTGCCACGTCTGTAACAGTGTTCCCTTCCATTTGGTGCCATAGGTTAATGAATGCAGTATTTCTGAAGAAATGAATGATCTGGAACTTCCATGCATCTGACAAAGTGGGTATTCACCCACGAAAGTTCATGCTCCAATACATCTGTTAGTCTATAAGGTGCCACAGGACTCTTTGCTGCTTTTACTGGAACTTCCAGCTGTCCAGCCTCAATCAGACCCTGAGGGAAATGTCACCTGGAAGGTAAATTTTGATCATTATGACATACAGTGGGAGCTGGGAAGTGAGGCTGTGGATATAGCGACTGATACTGGCCAGCTGACCTTGTAGCAAACAGGCCACACAGTGACCCTTGGAGCAGAGCCAGGCTTAGGCTCCTAGGACAGAGGACAGCTGGGGCTACTGCCTTTATTGCCACACCAGTTCAGAAGTATTGAACTCCCTCTAGCTCTGCAGAGGTGAAGCCTCCAGCGTCTGTATGCAGGGGCAGCTGCCATCTCTCTGTCCCTTGCTGTTCTATTTTGGGGTCTTCCCATGTTCTGTGAGTCCTGGGCCTCCCTCATCCAGCTTTGCTGCTGCACCCCAACCCTGGCCTGCCCAGCCCTCCCTGCTAACCTCACCCTTGGTCGTCTCCTGAGATGGTGGAAAACCGGTGGTGCTTCCCTAAAGGCCAGGATGAGATGCCATTAAATTATTCCTTTTCCCTTGTGACCAAAGCCACTAGAGCCCAGATCTTTAGATGGGAGGAACTTGTTCATTAGCCCCTTGCCCCACTTGAGCTCCCCTCCTGCCCCACTCCCCACCAGCCCTCCCACAGACTGAGATTTGACTAGAGGTGCTGGACCCTTGGCATTGAGCAGCCCCGGGTTGCACAAGGTGCTGACCCACTGGCATTCTACGCTCCCTGGCATTGAACCGAGATGGTCACAAGTCCTGTGTGAACAAGTGGGTCTTGCCTGGCCCTTTGAAGGATTTGGCCATTTCCAGTGGTAACCAAGGGGAGCAGTGAGGGCAGAAAACCTAACTTGTTTCAAGACTGAGCCTGATACATTTATGGAGTGAGTGGAACGATGAGACTGGCAACAGTGGCATGTAGCCAATCTGTGACTGCTAGTGGCAAATATCTCAAATGGCTGGTGATGGGACACTAGATTGAGGGGGGTGGGGCTCTAAGTTACTGCAGCAAATTCTTTCCCAGGTGTCTAGCTGGTGGGTCTTGCCCACATGCTCAGGGTCTAACTGATTGACATATTTGGGGTTCAGGAAGAAATTTTCCCCTGGGTCAGACTGACAGAGACCCTGGGAGTTTTTTCCTTCCTTTGCAGTGTGGGGCACGGGTCATGTGCTGATTTAAACTAGTGTAAATGGTGGATTCTCTGTAACCGGAAGTCTTTAAACCAGGAGTAGGCAACCTATGGCATGTGTGCCAAAGGCGGCACGCAAGTTGATTTTCAGTGGCACTCACACTGCCCAGGTCCTGGCCACTGATCCAGGGGGCTCTGAATTTTAATTTAATTTTCAATGAAGCTTCTTAAACATTTAAAAAACCTTATTTACTTTATATACAACAAAAGTTTAGTTATATATTATAGACTTATAGAAAGAGACCTTCTAAAACCATTAAAATGTATTACAGGCACGCAAAACCTTAAATTAGAGTGAATAAATGAAGAATTGGCACACCACTTCTGAAAGGTTGCCGACCCCTGCTTTAAACCATTATTTGAGGACATCAATAACTCAGTTAGAGGTGAGGGATCTGTTACAGGATGAGGTTCTGTGGCCTGCAATGTGCAGGAGGTCACACTAGATGATCACGATGGTTCCTTCTGGCCTTAAAGTCTATGAGTCTTAATTTCAGGATGTACTTGATTAATTAAATTAAAGACAAGTACATAGAAGTGTATACTGGTTCAGCACAGAACAGGTTTGTTTTTTTCCCCCCAGCTATGGAAAGTTTTCTTATTAAGTGTAGAATTTAGTTCTCAAGAAACTGCAATTGCACCACTTAGTTTCCAAGAAACTGGACTGAGGGCAGTTGAGTTGTATATTGTTTATAAAATTTAGATTAAATGTCATAGCTATACATATGGATAACAAATTACTGCAGTAGTTCAAGATGTTGAAGGTTTGACCCCTCATTGTTGAACATGAAAAGGCAGTGTTGGCTCTGTCATGAGTTGCAACACACACAATCAGAAGTATGCTGCTTGCATCATATTTGCAAAATGTGAGTAACAGTTTTCAGGATAAGCAGATTTTCAACTATTGAATACAGCAGATGTGTGGTTTACTCCACTTCATGTTGACAGATGCCTTTGTATCTGTCTTTGTGTTAGAGAGAAGACAGATGTCCTGCTTGGCATTTATGAAAGCTGCTTCATAACAAAATAAAATGTAAAACCAGAGTGAATAATCCAACAGTGAACAGCCTAACTAGTCATCCTATAAGCAAGAAAGGCTGAAATGGTTTTATGTCAATCTTATGAAGTATGTTCTTACTGGAACTGAGTAACTGCTTTGTCATAACTTAGAATTTCTCTTTCAATAGACTACTTTTGTTTCTCCACCTCTGTTGAGCTATAAATTCATGAAAATCAGCATTTTCGTTTATGATTAATCCCACGCCAGCTGTGGCTAACAGAGACACTTGTTAATTGGATATAAATACTCCTCTGAATTGATACAGTTATTAGCAAACTATGAAAGACCATAAATTAAAGTAATATTGTATGATAAATTGGTCTCCTAATTCTACCACAAAGAGGAATGTGAGAATTTCATATTTAATGACTCCAGGAGAAACTTCTGTTGGCTATCTTCAATATGTTTTGCACTCTGAGTCCTGCACTGGGAGTGGGAAATATGGGGAATAAGCTTAAAACCAAATGCAACAATCCCTATAATCTCCTCTACAGGGCAAAGGGTTTAGGACGAAAAAGTCTGTGTATGTTGCAGCTCCGTGTATTTTTTGTGAAAAGGGGATTGTTCATAGGGCATGCTTCCCTCCAAGCCCAGCCCATTTTAAGGGTGAAATCTACAAAGGCCTGTTAATGGTAGTCCGACTGCAGCATTCATTCCCCTTCATGGATGGAGCTATAGGGAAGAATTGGCGAGGCAGCAGCACTGGAGAAGAGGTTCTAGTGGTTATAGTGCATTACAGATTGAATAAGGGTCAATAGTTTGGTGCTGTTGAGGAAAAAACAAGTGTCATTCTGGGATGTATTAACAGAAGTGTCATATGTAATTGTCCCGCTCTGCTTGATGCTGGTGAGGCATCAGCTGAAGGAAGCACTGTCTCCAAATCTGGGCACCACACCTTGAGAAAGATATGGATAAGTTGGATCCAGAGGAGAGCAACAAAAATGAAAAAAGGTTTAGAAAACCTGACCTATGAGGAAAGGTTGAAAGAATTGAGCATATTCAGTCTAGAGAAGAGAAAGTTGAAGG
Organism: Gopherus evgoodei; assembly: GCF_007399415.2. Taxonomy (NCBI): domain Eukaryota; kingdom Metazoa; phylum Chordata; order Testudines; family Testudinidae; genus Gopherus; species Gopherus evgoodei. The sequence goes on from NC_044328.1 coordinate 91,895,469, forward strand.
AAGACATAACAGCCTTCAAATACTAAAGGGCTGTTGTAAAGAAGAAGGGGATCAACAGTTTTCCATGTCCACCCACGGTAGGAAAAGAAGTAATTAGCTTAGTTTGCAGCAAGGGAGATTTAGGTTGATATTAGAAAAAACTTTTTAACTATAAGGATAGTTAAGCACTGGAACAGGTTACCTAGGGAGTTGTGGAATCCCCATCAAGTTAGACAGATACCTGTCAGACATGGTCTAGGTTTACTTAATCCTGCCTTATTGTGGATTGGACTAGATGACCTCTTGAAGTCCCTCCCAGCCCTACATTTCTGTGCCTGCCCAGTAAGAACCATGTCTGCTTTTTTTTAAAAAAGGGTTAAATTAATATTTAGTATTCTGGAAGTTATGCTGCGAGTCTGTTGGTAAAACTAAGTACACTGCTATCTCAATATAACATGACTCGATATAACACGAATTTGGATATAATGCGGTAAAGCAGCGCTCCGGAGGGATGGGGCTGCACACTCCGGTGGATCAAAGCAAGTTCGATATAACGCGGTTTCACCTATAACACGGTAAGATTTTTTGGCTCCCGAGGACAGCGCTATATCGAGGTAGAGGTGTAATAGTGAGCAGGTCTGGGAAAGGTGGCCATTGTCATGCACATGGTAACAGGAGAGCTTCCTTCTTGCAACTGGGAAGAGAGGGAACCCTGAGTCTCATTTACACTAAGGTCCCTTTACAACACGAATACAGTGTGACTTGCAACCTTGTCTAGATCCATTTTCTCTAGCAGGGAAGTGTAAAGAGGCCTTTGTGTTAATAAGCAGTGGGCTCAACGTATATTAATTTTGCAAATATGTAATGGTCAAATGTAGTCAGTGGAATGGGGCAAGAAAACTTATTAAATGCAAATCAATATACTTGAAAGCAGAAAAATCAAACCTAATCTAGGAAAAGACACTGAGAACACCTCTGTTACAGTCAGTTAACCTGTCCTGAAACGGGAAAAAATGGGCGTTGACTCAGAAGCAAAGATGACATTCAATGGTGTGTACTAAATGGGTTAATAACAGGGAGAGAAAGAGACCTAGGGTACATCTAGATTGCAACCTTGGGTGTTACTGGCAGTGTAATACCCGAATTGTGCTTGTAGCGAAAGAGGTTCACGGTGTAGGTGGCCCTGAGATCTGGAACAGTGGATCCATACATACCCATGGATTCCATTGACTCTACGAGGCCTGAAGGCAGCACTTGCTATGCCCCCCACATGGCTGTAAACATCTCCTCCCTTCCCACACAAAGAGAACACATATCCCTGAAACATGGTGACTAGTACTCACTCTCCTCCCCCTGGACACATGGGCCTTCTTGTGCAGGGGGGAGGGACAGCTCAGTGGTTTGAGCATTGGCCTGCTAACCTCAGGGTTGTGAATTCAATCCTTGAGGGGGTCCACTTCAGGATCTGGGGCAAAATCAGTACTTGGTCCTGCTAGTGAAAGCAGGAGGCTGGACTTGATGACCTTTCAGGGTCCCTTCCAGCTCTCTGAGATAATCTCCATTCATTCATTGCTGGATGTATATGTCATGGGAAAGAGCCCAATGGAACCAGATGGGAGCTTTCTAGGACTGAAGGACAAGAGAGCCATTAATCCATAAATGACAAAAAAACCAAACCCACAACCAAAGACCGCTGCTCCTTTTAGATGCAGGAAAACACATTTAAGAGGAGCGAACCCATTTGAACTTCCAGTAAGGGATAGTTAAAACTCCTATTATTTTGACCTTGTTAAAATACAGTAACTCCTCGCTTAATGTTGTAGTTATGTTCCTGAAAACTGCTACTTTAAGCAGAATGATGTTAAGCGAATCCAGTTTCCCAATAATGTAAATGGGATGAGGGAGGGAGTTAGGTTCCAGGGAAATTTTTTTCGATAGACAAAAGACATTATATATACACACACAGAGTATAAGATTTAAACAAACAATTTAATACTGTACACAGCAATCAATCATGATTGTGAAGCTTGGTTGAGGTGGTGGAGTCAGAGGGTGGGATATTTCCTGGGGAATGCCTTACTGCTGAATGATGAACTAGCACTCGACTGAGCCCTCAAGGGTTAACACATTGTTGCTAATGTAGCCTCATACTCTACAAGGCAGCAGGAATGGAGGGAGGAGACACAATAGATGCATGGCAGTGGTTGCAAACATTCCCTGTGGAAACTGAACATAATGATAAACCCATGCTATTCCACTGGAGCGCACCACTCCTTCCACTTTCCAAAGTGCTGGGATGGGGTGGATGTGTGAGAGAGAGAGAGAGAGGAGACACGCATTGCCCCTTTAAGTATGCTGACCCCACTTTAAATACACTGCCTTCTTAAATAGATCAGCAAGTTGAGACAGCAGCTGCTGCCATCATGCTGCCTTGATCCTTAGTCCTGTCTCGTGTCTCCCCCCCCCCCCCCCGCTCTGTGGAGATGGGGTAAAGGAGTGGGGGGAGGGAGACACTCTGACATCAGCATCCCTCTTCCCCGCCATCCCCTGCACAGCAAGCAGGAGGCTCCCGGGAGCAGCTCCAAGGCAGAGGGCAGGAGCAGCACTCAGCAGTGTGGGGAGGGACAGCTGAACTGCCTGCAATTGATAGCCTGCTGGGCGGCTGCCGCACAGGGAACTTAGGGGAGCTGATGGGGGCGCTACCAGTCCACCCTGGTTCTAAACTCTCAGCAGCTAGCTCTAAGGGGCTGCTCTTCCTGCAAGCAGTGAACAGAGCAGGCAGCTGCCAAATGTTACATGGGAGCATTGCGCAACTTTAAACGAGCATGTTCGCTAATAGGTCAGCGACATAACGAAACATTAACCAGGACAACGTTAAGTGAGGAGTTACTGTAGGTGCATTCTCTGATGTGGGACTTCTAGTGTGGAGTGTGCATGAACAGTATAGACAACTAGTCATATCTAGCATGGCTTTATCCTCTTGGGAGGCCTTGATTAAGTGATTACTTTAGAAAACCCCTTAGGTACATATGACATGATGTTAGTTAAATATAAATTTGGATCTGTGGACAGTCAGTTTTCGCTCTCTCCCTTTATGGAGATGGCCTAGCTGAAACCAGGGGCCTCAGTTTTGGAAATGGCAGTTCCCTGTAGTGCTGGAAGATGCAGATTAGATCCTTGTTGAGCAATGGTGAGATCTGAAACCAAAAATGATGACAAGAAGCAGATTCTTCTTCCTGAGAATGACTGGGCCAGCCCTGGTGAGTAGCACTCTTACACAAACCCATTTAAAGTCCCTCTTACATGTCTTGTCATGAAAGTGCTAGACAGGCAGCTTTCTGCACTGGCGTGGTATTTGGATATTGGGGGAAGTCACCAGTCACACAGCCATCGTGGATTTTAATTCAAAATGTGGTTACCTTTTTATCACCTGTAAGTAAGTGACAGTTATTACTCTGCTATCACAGGGATGACTCAGGACCAGGGTTAAAAGAAATCTACAGGGAGTTCTAGTGAAAGCTGATCCCCCCATCGAAGAACATGGACAGTTGGCTAATGGAAAAGTTGCTGGCATCCAAACTAGAACAGAACTTGGTCTGTGTCTAAATTGCCCCACCCTTCAGACTACAGGGTGTGAATAGTAGGGCACACCAAAGTGCTATGCTATAACTCTGCCATGTAGATGCTACAGGTGCAAACTAAAAGGATCCTAGTTCCCGTTAATATAGTCTTGTTTGAAGAGGGTTAAAGTGACGCGAACTAGGAACCTTTTTGTTTGAGCTTGCAGTATCTGCACAAGGGTGTCACAGCACACCACTTTGATTTATGCTGCTATTCACACCTCCATAGGCCAAACTGCAGGACAGTATAGACAAGCACTGGGTTTTTACTTCAATTACCATTGCTGCTGCTGTTGCATGTATTTGGCTACAGCTTTATATGGAACACTGAGACTGGCCAAATACATGCTGCCCCATCAGATAAGCATAATTTGATGGATAGGTCTGATAACCATTCAGCAGCGACACTGTTAACAAGTTTGGCAACTAAGGAGGTGTAAGTAAGCCTAAAAGTTTCATCCAACAAGATGGGGGAAGTTCATCTGTCCTGGTGCTATTGTTTCAATCTGTCACTATCCTGTTGTCAGCTTTTTAAAGGTTGGTTTTGCAGCCTGAAGAGGTAGAAATATTTAAAGCTTAGATTCCAGTGAAACATTCAGAACAACCTGAGTTTGATGGGTAACCTGTATGTTTCTCATCTGTGATACCTGTTTGGTTTTTTTAATTAAAATTCTGGTATGAAACTAATTTAGCAGAAGTAGATGCAGAGTCATATTGGGTTTCCTTTGTGTCTACAGAATAACTTGAAGATACAATTCAAAAAAAGCAGCAGTAAAATTAAAGAGAAAAATGCTCTTCAGAACCATGCTGTCGTCACCAAAAGAAGATACAAGCAACAGACAAGGAGGCATGTCATGGTTTCATTGTTTTTTGTTGTTGTTTTAGTAACATACAGTTACTAAATATTGTTGCGTACAGGATCTGTTTGTTCATTCTTGAATAGGCAATGACCACCCCATCAAATAATATGACTATGATTTCAATATACACATACCTAGCCTGTGACTGAAGCTCAAGTAGACATATTCAAGCTAGCTTTAACCTAATTATCTTGGTCATACAGCTTCACTGCTCTAGGACCCCTCCCCGTCCCCCCAAAAATCTCAGGAAGTAGTTGGGTGGCCTGGTCAGAAGCATGCACTACTTAAAGCTAGTTCTGCAATCACACCCTGTGATTGAAGTCTAGACATACCCTTTTGTTGACTGCTGCCGTGGTTCCCTGATGCACGTTAATATAACCCTGTATGATACAGTACTACACTAACACACACTAGAGAACATGTGTGCACTAGCAAGGTCCATATGGGCCAGTTAGTGCACATCATACTAGTGCGCACTGGAATTTTTACACCCCTTCGGTGGTATCTAAAGCACTGTTCAGACAGACCATTGTAGCTAACTCCCCTTCAAAAGTCACTTACTTTGTGTATTTAGGCTTCTTTCATGGGTAGTTACAGAGAGCTTAACATATTTGAAAAACATCCCTAATTAATTTTGGTGTGTTCTCATAGTTTCCTGCACCAATGCATGCACACTTAATTCCTGGCACATTATTTCAGAAGTTTAGATTCTTTGAACACAATTTACAACACTGTATAACATCATTCCTATTGAACATCAAAGGCAACACGTTCTCAGTGAAATAACTGTACTTTTTTGCAGACACCTCCGCTATAGACTGAACTGAAATTTGTCTCATTCTCTGAAGAATGTTATCGAATGCTCCTGAACATCAGGTACCAGCACATTTGTTTTTAGAGACACCAGCTTCTAGTCAAATTATTTTTCACTAAAATCCCCTCCTTAGAGCAGATTTTAACCACATTTTTTAAAACTGTGCCGAACACAAGTATCCTTCTCTATATACCTCTGGTCAGCAGAGGGTGAGTTTCACAGTGTAGGTAAGCTCCAAGAATGTGAGGGATAGGACAAAGTGGAAGAAGAAGAAATGAATTTCTCTTCACTGCCTATATAGCAAAGATATGTGAATGGACCATTCTCTCTTGCTAAAATAGTAACTGTTTAGTGGCTGCTACTTGTTAAGCTGCATTAAATATGAACAGCTGCCTTCTAGTCCTCTATGGAAATGATATGCTGAGATCTTCGTGACTTGATCAATGGGAATTGTGCCAAAAATATTTCAGTATTTTCCCTGGTTGTACTGCAGGCCTTGCCTACATTCAGAATTTAGCTATCCTGTTCAGGGCTGTGAAAAATTCACAGCTCCTGAGCACTGTAACTATGGTGACCTAACACCTGGTGTAGACACAAGGAAGAATGCTTCTCTTGACCTAACTACCACCACCACTCGGGGAGGCAGAGTTCTGACAGAGAAACCCCTTTCATTGCTGTAGGATGAGTCTATGGGTTATAGTGGCAGAGCTGCGCTTCCAACCCTGAACGCACACATGTCCCTAGTGATGTGCTCACAAAACTGTTGGCATTCTTAAATACTGCTGCAGGAACAAGCCTTTTTTGGAGTTTGCCACACAGTGGTCCATTGCAGCCACTATAACTGTGGAAAGTGTTATCAACCTGCCTACAACCAGTTGCCCTTGCCAGAGGGAAAAAACAGCAGCTACCCAATGCCATCTGTGCTGGCATGTCTCAAAACGTGGTGGGTGAACAACTCTTAGTGCTGGTCAGAGCAGTGGCAGCTTTTGTATGATCTATATCATCCCATATATGTGTCCTTAACTGCTATTCATCATTGGCTATGGTCTCAGCAGGATATACATGCTGCATGGAAAAATGGGGTGCGAGGACAGTGGTCTAGGCGTGTCTCCATCTAGCGGGAAAGATCCCAGTTTGATGCATTGTTCCCTTACTCCAATCCTAGCAAAGGTAAGATGGTTGATTTCAATACTTCCTTTTTAACCAAATTACAAAGAAGAGTATGTACACACCTATGATTTAAGAGCACTTTATTGTTCTTTAAGGCTACTTTTTAAGTACAAAAAAAAAAGATGGCCTGCCAAACCTTTTTTTCTTTTCCCCAGGTGAAACAAGGCCACAAAAGAATGGTATATTACAGATTTACAAACACGGAGAGAATCTTTCAGACTGAATTGTAGCAGATAACATGGCTCTGTGAAGAAACTTCACTATGCGTTATTACGGTGAGTTTACTTTCCCCCCAACCCTTTGGCTTTCATGACATAATTGTGTTTAATATATTTGTTTTTACTGGACATATCACATTAAATCTTTATTGCCCCACATCCATTTACCTATCTCAGATAAGTAAATGTGACCTTGTAAAACAGCTATTACTGAAAATATTAGCTTTAAAAACATTTGTGTTTACAAAGAAATGTAGAAGGAGTCACATTTTCCACAGAGTCCATCTACAGTATTAGTATTTTACTGTTACAATGCTCAGTAGCCTGTAGCAATAACAAACTAGTGGCTATTAATGCTAATGCAGTGTTCTCATAGAATAACTGTGTTCCTGCACTTTTTTAATGTATTACAGACAAATCTACAACAAAAAAAGATCAACTTTTTTCTCCAAACAAAAAAATGAATGATTACAATAAAGGAAAGGGAAAAATTAAATAGCTACATATCATTAACAAATTAATTGTTCCTCAAAAAATACCTACAAATTTCTCTGTACATTCTTTACGCACAGCGTAACAATGGTCTTAAAGTTACCTATATAAAAAAGTGTTCTTTTAACAATTTTCCTACAGAGAGTAGGGTACTGAATGCCAAAGCAGGTAAGCGTTGACTACCCAGTAAGATGGTAGTGAAATGTGTGAAACTTGGGGCTTGTTTTTGTGGTTTCTGTTTTTTTAAAAAATTGAGCAGCCACCCTCTCAACATGAGTAAGAGCCAATCTTCTGATATTTGCTCAAATTAAAACAGCTTAACATAAAAAAAATTAAAATAAAAGCCACAATGGACCCAATACTGTAACAGTCCATAATACATCACATGTAGTTCATCTTCCAACTAATCGTAACTTTCTATATTGAACCAGTCTCTTCAGGTAACCCAGAAGTTTAAACAAAAACAAAAAAAGCATTACTTGTAACTGTACTGGGATGATGGAATGTATTGGGGGGGGAGAATAGTTATATTTAACAAAAAGATGAGAAGCACTTTATTACTAACACAGCTGTGTTTTTATGCCTGCCTCTATTACCTAATGTCTAGTTAGTAGCTATTAATATAGCAAATGATAATAAATGCAGTAATACCTGTATAAAGTTTTCTACTGGAGGAATGTATGCTGCCTTGGCCTAGGTTTATGAGTAAGCTTAAAAATTAAAGCTCATATTTCACAAACTGTAACAATCTGTTGTCCAAGATATTTAAAGGTAGCAGTTTCTGTAGCTACTTAAAATAGGATTACACAGACTTCTAGTTTTAGGAAGCAAATTCATGTTAAGCAGACAGTAATGCAAACATAAATGGTTATTCACTCATGCGCAAAGCTATAGCATCCTGTACCACGCATCATATATTTCTAAACTGCTTCATTTATGAGGCCTGTCCTGAGGCTGTCCTCTCTGGCTGGCTGCTAATAAAGTGAATCAGAGTACAACTGTACCAGCAGTAAGTATATCTAGGACTGTTACTGACAAAAATAAACTAATTCTGAAGAAAAGCTAATAAGTATTATGTTTCTTACAGTCTATACATTAATAGATACCAGCTATTTTTCATAACATGCATCTTTAAGCACTATTGAACTCTCCATCCTCAGCTCTACTCTAACAAACTGCAGTGTTTAGAAGAAATTAAATGCCCGTGTGGTCTGTAAGTTATGCAGTCCAGTTGCAAGCACTAAGCACCTGAAATCTAAAGAAAGAGCTATAACCTGTATGAGACTTCCCCTTCCAAAGCAGTTTAAAAAAAAACAAAAAACTGATAGAAATGTCACTTAAACCCTTTTTTTCAGCAGTTTGCCTTCAGGATATTAGCATCATGCATAAAGTTGCCATGCAACTTTAGTCCTCCTCCAATAGTGCAAATCATACATGACAGTTCTTTTCAAGTATATACATACAAAATTACTTCACCGGGGGGGGCGGGGGGTGAAAGGCAGGCAAATTGTATGTCAAGAAGCTAACAGAAGCAAAAAGCATTTGGGTCAACCAACTGTGTGTGTGTGTGTAATGGCTTTTTTGTAGATTAGCATGCATTTTTTTTAAAGGGGTAGCAGATGCTTGCATCAGAGGTTTCTTTGGTAACTGAGGCAGGAAAAAAAGGATGCTACACCATATAGATCTTTCTCAAATAGTTCCTGCTATCATCTTTAAGGGCACCCTTGTACAAATACGAAACAAGTACACAAAAACGTGTTGAAAACTAATCTCCCCTCACCCCACTACTATTCAAAGCTCAGTCAAACCATGCAAATTCGGAAGTGTGATGATCTGCTCTCTTCATGAGACTACAGAGGGAGAATGATTATGATTGACCATGTGGGAGGAAGGGGAAGATTGGCCCCGCCTTGAAGCAGACTCAGGACTGCTGGACACTCCATCCTTTGCAGCTTTAATTTGAAGCCATGTATCCCCAAGTGCTTTGGCAAAGTGGTCATCAACTGATCCTGTGATGGACACAGAGTTTGCCACTGGCTCAGGCTCCTTGTAATTCTTGCCAAGGCTTCTGCGGAAGTGCTCTTCCACCACTGGATCACAGGCAGTGGTAGCTAGATGGGAGAAACAGACAAGACAAAACCAATATTTGAATACAAACTCTGGCTACCAGATGCTACTCCCAGATTCTTCCTTCCTCCCATTTTGGTACCAGCTGGACTTTTTGCATCATTTTATTGGAGGAGGACTTAAAAATGCAGAAGCAGACCAAGTTCAACTAGAGAACATTTTTCTCGTTACCTACACTGGCCAAAATTTGGCCTTGCACTTTTTATACAGAGGACCCTAGCTTTCTGATAGCATCTCTCAGGCTGATAATATAAATTTTGAATAGTTAAATATCCAATTTTATAGAAAAAACAACAACAATCCCATAGAAAATGTGTTCATTTTCCATTAATTCCACTTGAGCCCATCCTTTAAGGACTTGGTGCACTGTCTGTTGAAGTCAATAGACTTTGGCTCAGTCCCTAAATTACTTTAGGTGAGCTGACATGCTTTCTATGGTAGCTGCCAAGAGCTGGGTTCAAAGTTCCACTTTTCAAGTAAGTGAACTGCAGGCACTCTCTGAGTTGCATCAGTAAGATAAAAAACCACTGTAGGAGAAAGCAAGCACCTGAGAACAGATCTTTGCAGGTAAATAAAGGAGGAATCATTTAAAACTCTCTTGTGTTAAGAAATACATAGTTTTAAAGTTTATGCACAAAGCCTCATAATAAGCTTTTAAAAATAGGTTAAAATCTCATTCTGTGTTATCTTATCCTGCCCAATTCCTTTCAAAACAATGGGATGTCAAGCATAAATAATAAGCATTTAAATGATGAAAACATTCTGAAAATGATTAGAATCATTCCAAAACTTTTGCAAATGTGGCAGCTGTTCCAGTCTGAAAAGAATTTCTCAGCTGATCCTATATGTTGTTGAGACTCAGAATGGACAACATACTGCAAATTTGTCTAGAAAGTGTGGACCAGCAGGGACGAGGAAATTAGTATTATTTCTAGGGCTGTAAAGCGATTAAAAAATTAATCATGATTAACTGCACTGTAAACAATAGAATAACATTTATTTTAATTATTTTTGGATGTTTAATATATTTTAAAATGTAGTTATTTAAATTACAACACAGAATACAAAGTGTACAGTGCTCAATTTATTTTTGATTACAAATATTTGCAATGTAAAAAAAAAACCATTTTCAATTCACCTCAAAGTACTGTAATGCAATCTCTATCATGAAAGTTGAACTTACAAATGTAGAATTATGTAAAAAAACCTGCATTCAAAAATAAAACAAATGTAAAACTTTAAAGCCTACAAGTCCACTCAGTCCTACTTTTTGTTCAGCCAATCGCTCAGACAAATAAGGTTGGTTATAATTTGCAGGAAATAATGCTGCCTGCTTCTTGTTTACAATGTCACCTGAAAGTGAGAACAGGTGTTCGCATGGCACTGTTGTAGCTGGCGTTGCAAGATATTTGTGTGCTAGATGCGCTAAAGATTCAGATGTCCCTTCATGCTTCAACCACCATTCCAGAGGACCTGCTTCCATGCTGATGATGGGTTCTGCTTGGTAACGATCAAGAGGAGTGCGGACTGACGCATGTTCATTTGAGTCAGATGCCACCAGCAGAAGGTTGATTTTCTTTTTTGGTGGTTTGGGTTCTGTAGTTTCCACATCAGCGTTGCTCTTTTAAGACTTCTGAAAGCATGCTCCACACCTCATCCCTTTCAGATTTTGGAAGGCACTTCAGATTCTTAAACACTGGGTCGAGTGCTGTAGCTATTTTTAGAAATCTCACATCGGTAACTTCTTTGCATTTTGTCAAATCTGCTGTGAAAATGTTCTTAAAACAAACATGTGCTGGGTCATCATCCGAAACTGCTATAACATGAAATATTTGCAGAATGTGGGTAAAACAGAGCAGGAGACCAGTCACAAATTTAATTGACTCATTTTTTTAACGAGCCTCATCAGCATGTCCTCTGGAATGGTGGCCAAAGCATGAAGGGGCATACAAATGTTTAGCATATCTGGGATGTAAATACCTTGCAACCCCAGCTACAAAAGTGCTATGCCAATGCCTGTTCTCACTTTCAGGTGATACTGTAAATAACCAGGCAGCAGTATCTCCCACCAATGTAAACAAACTTGTTTGTTTTAGCAATTGGCAGAATAAGAAGTAGGATTGAGTGGATGTGCAGGCGCTAAAGTTTTACACTATTTTGTTTTTGAGCGCAGTTATGTAACCAAAAAATAATAATAATAATTTGCACTTGTAAGTTACACTTTCATGATAAAAGAGATTGCACTACAGTACTTGTATGAGATGAATTTAAAAATGATAAAGAAATAGTATTTTTCCAGTACATATTTGTTACAGAAAATGGGCATTGTGCACTTTGTATTCTGTGCTTTAATTGAAATCAATACTGAAAATGTAGAAAAACATCCAAAAATATTTAATAAATTTCAATGTGTATTCTATTGTTATAAGTGCAATTAATCTTGATTGACAGCCCTAATTATTTCTTATCTTTCTTCTTAACCTGCCCTGAAATGAAACTAATATCTCAGAGGGACATGCATATTCAGGTGTTTGATATTTAGAGTGGGTAAAATTTTCAAAAGCATCTTAAGTAACTTAGGCTCTTCCTGAGTTCTGTTTTCAACAGTAATTAAGACTTGGTCTACAGCCATACATTTTGTACCAGTACAACTATTTTGGTTAAGAAAGACCCCTCTAATTGAACAGAAAGTAGAAACCTATGCTGGGAGAATGTTTAGAGTGCCAAGTAAAGATTGTAGCTTCCTTTCTGCATTTATACACAAAGAGGAAGCTTGAAAGTACATCCAGCATCATCAAGGCCGAGTGAAACCTGCTGTCTGTAATTGCAAAGGCCTGTGACCAAAGCAGAAACATAACCATTCCACAGTGCACTAAGGGGAGGGCTTCGGAAGCCTCTACTGTGCAAAGTGACGGAGGGCAAGGAAGGCTCCCCACGCATGCACGTTGCTTTACAAACAGATCACTGCCCTAGACAGCTTACAGGGCACGAAAAGAAGGGTTAGAAGGAGGTTTAAGATTTAATGCCCACCTCCATTTGCTGCTTGTTATTGTTTATTCTTGTTTTTAAAACCTTTGCAAAAGAGTGCCCCTGCTTCCTTGCCACTATCTGATAAATAACTTTTTAGAAATGGCACCTTCTTACTCAAGTACTGACTTGAGGCACAAAATAACTCCTTTAATGGTGCTTTGCGCTTGCACAAGGGGCTGCGCATACAAATTTGATTGCAAGACAAGGCCCCATATTTTTACTGCTTTTTATTCTTGCTAGCTCTGCAGCTCCAACACAACTAAGAGGGAGGGAGCTGGATTTTCTTCCATTTTGCACATCAATGGAACTGTCTACCAATTTCCAATCAGTTACATTTCTGCAATACCACTGTGGAATGGAGAGAACCCAGCATGGCTCTGTGAGCCCAGGCGGAGTTTGTAGAGATAATAGAAAAAACTTGTTTTCATTTTGATACAGAAATTAGCAATAAATACAGAACCCCATAATTCTATATTAGAAGGATGGAAAGTGATCACAATAAAAAGCCCTTCCAAATAGTTGACTGTAGCAAAAAGGCCACCTCATTCATAACTATTGAGTCACTAGCAAGATACAATAAGCCATAACTCCCAAACCCTGCCATTTATTCAGTACAAATGGTGAAGTGTTAAAACAGGGTTGGATAATTTGGCCATCTAGGAATGCTGAAGCTCAAAGCCCCAAGAGAGGAGAGAAAAGCACAACTTACTGCTAGATGGTCTTCTGTAACTGGCTTGCATGGCTGAACCACAGCTACTGTGGGCGATGGGACAATGAGAGAGGTTACAGTTACGGGTGTTTGCAGAGGCACACGTGATTACAGATGGACGGTTCTGAGGGAAAAGAACAGAATTGTTATGCAACAAGATCACTGGAACAAACAGTGCTATCTCTTAAAGCATACGTTAACTGAAATAATCTTAGCGGGGATCTGTCAGCAAATACACTTTATTATGTAAGAGAGGAGGAGAGAGTTATCTGGCTACAAGTAATCCCTAAAATATCTAATTCAATATAGTAAATTAAAACCAAAATAATAGGCCACAGAGCAAATCCCATCATGTACATGATATTGCAATATTAGAACAAAGCCTGAAATTGGAAAACATTTGTAAAGACAAGGTCTAAAATAAAAAAAATAAAATTACTTCATAAAAATGACTGTGCATGCAGTAGAATTTGACCTACCTCCCTTCACAAAATACAAAGGCTGCTTCTATCTGGGAAGAGGGATAGCTCAGTGGTTTGAGCACTGGCCTACTAAACCCAGGGTTTTGAGTTCAATCCTTGAGGGGGCCATTTAGGGGTCTGGGGATTGGTCCTGCTTTGAGCAGGGGGTTGGACTAGATGACCTCCTGAGGTCCTTTCCAACACTGATATTCTATGGTCTCTCTTGAAAGAGCCAACCTTGCCTCTTTCAAGACTTCATCTCAACCCTTAAAGTCCCTCGACCCATCAAACAACAAATTCTTGATCTCACTTTGGGGTGACAGTGCAGAACTGAATGTCAACCCCACACTAGAGAGAATTTTATTAGCTGCTGTAAAGCTTCCACAGTATCTTCCTTCTAAAGAACTTGAAGTACTTTGCAAACATTATTAATAGGTTAACCCTATTAGTTAGGTAACCTAACTTTTATAGCTGAAGAAACTGAGGCAATAAGATCAGCTAAATTACTCGCCCAGAGTCATGAATACTCAGTCCCATGCTTCACTCCCCATATTGATGTAAAGCATGAAGAGTAGAAAGAAAACACCAAGCAATATTGGAGTACTGAAAACAGTGGAACAGAAATAGATGAAAATGGCTCAGAAAAGTTTCTCTGGCTCATGAAGCTATACTTCCACTGCTGCCATGGCTTTCCGGCACTGCCTCATAAGGAACACCCTTCTTCCACTTCCCAAAACTGTTCAGTCACTTGGCAACCCCAGTAACACTATTATTAAAAAACTTTTAACTGGTACATTTCTGAGATACTGAGTCATTTCAGTTTAACGTTCAGGTGTGGGGGGGGGGGGGGGGGAGGGGGAAGTCGTATGCAAAGGAATGGTCCTGGTTTCTCTAAGTGGCTGCCTGAAGAGAGGCGTGATGGAAAACACACACACTAAAATATTTTTGCTTAAAACGTTTGGTATATTTTATGATGTGAGTTCATTTTGCATCTCTGTAGCACATGACCTGGCTTGCCTGAATCAGCGCAGTTGGCAAATAATTTTAATTGTATGCCTCACTCTCAATTCACTGCAGTCAATCTGCAAACTGTACTAAACCTATCCTCAACACAAAGTAAATGGAAAAGAGAAATACCAGGGGAAGGAATGGCTTTCATTGTTTAACATATGTTCAGCTTAGGCATATTGAACAGAGATTTCATTTCACTGCAAGATCAAAGTTTTTCTGAGTCAAATGTCAACTACATAAAGCAAAGTAATATGATTTTTTTCACTATTCTTCCAGACATAGTGAGCTAAAATGTCCATTCACATCCTACTGCATTGATAGCAAAGTCAAATACACCTCTACTCCGATATATCGTGGCCCTCGGGAGACAAAAAACATCTCACCGCGTTATATCAAACTTGCTTTGGCCCCCTCGTTCCTTGTTCCCTGACTACTCCCTCCAGAGACCCCGTCCCTAATCACCCCCAGAACCCCACCCCCCACCCAACCACTCTGTCCCCTAACTGCTCCACCCACCCACCCACCCCCTGACAGGCACTCACTGGCAGCGGCAGGAAGCAGAGCAACCCAGCCCCAGCCCGCTCCACTCCGCCAGCTCCCAGCCGCAGTGCTCCACTTCCCGCTGTCGGTGAGTGCGGGGGAAGTTGGGGAAAGGATGCCCCCCACACTCACCTGCGTTGGGAAGCAGAGCAGCCCAGCCCCAGCCAGCTCCACTCCGCCAGCTCCCAGCCATGGTGCTCCACTTCCCGCTGGGCAGGTGAGTGCAGGAACCTTCCCTAGCTGCCCCCCAGCGACACGGCTGGGAGAAGGCTGGGGCCGCGTTGCTCCACTTCCCGCCGCAGGTGAGTGCGGAGAGGTTGGGGAAAGGACTCCCCCATACTCACCGGCGACAGGAAGCGGGGCAGGCTGCGGCACGGCTGCTCCGCTTCCGCTGCTACTGGTGAGTGCGGGAGGGATCCCTTTCCCCAAGCATCCTCCTCAGAGCGACACGGCTGGGGCCGGGACAAGGGAAGCAGAGCAGGCTGCTCCTGGCACCCTGCCACTCGGGACTGCAGGGCCCCTAAAAGTGCCCTCCCACAGCTCCTGCCCCCCAGACCCTGGGGGGGGGGAGCCCCTGACCACCCCCAAGACCCTCTGTCCCTTATCAAACCCCTCGGCCCTGGCCTGGCCCGGAAACCTTAACACGCTGCTCAGAGCAGCATGTCAGAGCTTTACCGCGTTGTATGCGAACCTGCCTTATATTGGGTCGCATTATATCGGGGCAGAGGTATATACTTAAAGTAAGCAAAGGGAAAATGCTTCAGTTTCTTGATTCCTTTGTACGCAAGGCACAGTGGACACAGATTTCATTTTATATGCTACATTGTTGGCAGTACTGTGTTTCTTCACCTTGCCTAAGATGATATTTCTCCAAAAAAAACTATTTTATACATATGCACACAAATCTGTATAAGGTGAATGAGTTTTCTTTGTGCATCTTTCTCTGGACTTCACAAGAATGCCTGTGCTAGCACTGCCTATTACCACTGGGAATATATTAAAATGAGAGGTACAGAGAAATTAATAGCATAGTGACTACAATTGCTGAACTACACTGGCCAAAACCAGTTTTTCTATAGCCACATTAGACACAGAAGCAAATAGGGAAACGTGAGCATGTATTACTGTTGTATGAACTCAGTTAAGGTATAATCAAGCCACAGCCTCCTATTGCTATTTTCCATACACATTTTCTTTCTTGCACAATTTCTATACTGTAATCTTAGCAAGGACTCACCTCACCACCCATTTCCCCAAGACACTAGATTGCAACTAAGCTCAAAATGTCAAAGATAACAAAACAAAAATCTGGCCAGGGTGTTAGGGTATAGTCCAGTACAAACACCTCCTAAGGAACAGCAGAGTATGTCAGGGCTAGCTGCCAGGTTGAGAAACAAGAGTGATATCAAAGAGCACCAGCGTCATCAATGGAAGCCTGTCCCTTCCTTCTCTGTCATCACTGAACAAACTGTTGTACATAGAACAATAGCTGTAGAATCTGCACATTGAGTTACGCAGATAGCAGCAATCCTAGGGCCATTTCCACACAGCGAGAGTTTAAAAGGTTGGATGCAAGCACAAGAGCTGTAGAGAAAGAACTGTAGTGCTCAGTCTACAAAAGAGAGAAGGGAAAATGAACTGGTGGGGAAAAACCACTGCACCAACCATAAAATATGAGCTGGTCATCCAGCCAAAAGGTTATTTGCAAGTTGTAGTGGAAATTTTCCCCACTGAAAGATTCATCCACATATATGGATTTACTCTTTGCAACAAATCATGATGGGGGAGCAAGGAATGGTTGGATACATGTGCCAGCTTATGTTCCCATGCTGCAGCTAGCCACAACTCACTAAGGTACAACTTTTAATAAGTCATTGGCTGAACAAGATAGAGGCTGTTGATTCTCACTCATGAGAAGGACTGTGGTGTTGGGGTGAAAGTGGCTTTGACACATAAAAGAAAGGAATTATTATGTAACATGCATGAAAACCCACCTCTCTTCACAATGCAGGGATTCTTTAAAAGAAGATGTTGCTCCCAAGATGGCACGCTTGTATGAGTGTGTGCCACTGCATGACCTACCTGCTTCATGCCTTCTCCTTTATGGGGCATGGATTGGAAAGTGAAGCCATTATGGGGGAGAAAGAGACATCTCCAATACAGTTAGGGAACACTATTAGATAGTGGCACAACATACTATGTACAGAGAAGATGGCGTCATTAGTTCCACAGACAAACCTTTTCATGCTGACTAAATCTGTTCAATGACTTTCTGCATTTAGGGTGGGGCTTTAATTCAGTGATGAGAAGAGCCTTTCAGCGATCTGTATCTCATTGGGTTGCAGAGTTGTAGGTTATTACAGCCTCTTCCTCTTCTTTTCATGTTTCTTTCCTTTCCTTCCCCTCTTCAGTATACTCACAGTAGAGAGACTTTCAAAGGCATACAGGCATTCTCAAAGAGAGCGCAGTGCCTTTAGTGCTTTTGAGTTGATCAGTTTTATCTGAGGCTATTAGGAGCCCCCCAAACTATAATCTGAACAGAGTGAATCAGATCTCTCAGTAAGTTTGCATCTCTAATTCAAACAGATGCACTTACAAGCTTATCAAAACATAAAATATGTGGGTGAGTGGAAGAGAGCTTAGGAAAGCTATTTGCAATCAGACAGACAGCCATTTCTCTCATGAAAAACGCTGAATCTTATCAAAATTAACTGTGAAATTAAAACAAAAAACCACAAGCCCCGCCCCCCCACAACCAACCATGTTTTGCCTGAACAGTATTATCGTTTATGAATTACCTATTGTAATTCATAACATACTCTGCTTATGTCTGGGAAGTCATCAGTGTGTGTACAGCAAGGTTTCCTACAACAGCTCAGAGAGTTATCAATCTAGAAGACAAGTACCTGCTGCCGTTCTACAGATGTCAGCGCAGGCGTGATGCTGCTGACTGTTCGTGTTGCATCCATGCTGGTTTTGGTCAGTGCTAGAGGTTGATCCATGGTCAAGCTTGGGATTGAGGCATACATGTGATTGGCATGAAGGCTCATTGTTGGGGCAGCAGCCCGTTCTATTGGACTGCGACTCCTGTCTCTGTGCTCCTTTCGATAATCCCCATTGGCAGTCTTGTTTCTAGCAGTTTAAAAAGAAAACGGCAGTCAATGATTTTGTTACCACCATTTCATAAAACCACATCACATAACTCTGGGGAAGTGCACTGCACTCCAATGCAGCTGAAATGACATTTGCAAGACAGAGGCCTTGTCAAAAACATGTGCTGCTCCATTCTTCGCGATAAGGTATAAAATAGATCAATCTATCCCCTATCCATCCCACCATCTCCTGTACGCGCTTTTATTAAAGAGTGATTTATGCTTTCAAGCTCTGTCAGGAGACAGCGTCACATCTTCCTGTAGATTTCCTCATACTTATTTAATGCTTTAAGAATTGAGCCATATTCTGGATACAGATCATACTTTATAGGATTCTAAATTGGGAGGTTTCTGGCCTTAAAGTCTACTCTATCTTCCTCTCCCCCTCCCCACCTTCATAGCAATAGCTTTCCTTAAGCAATGCTGAAGTGTATGGGAAGAACATCTATCAATCTAAGGCAGTGATTCCCAAACTTGTTCCGCCGCTTGTGCAGGGAAAGCCCCTGGCAGGCCAAGCCGGTTTGTGTACCTGCCATGTCCGCAGGTTCGGCCAATCGTCACTCCCAGTGGCCACAGTTCACTGCTTCAGGCCAATGGCAGCTGCTGGAAGAGGTGGCCAGTACGTCCCTCGGCCCACGCCGCTTCTAGCAGCTCCCTTTGGCCTGGACCAGCGAACCGCAGCCACCAGGAGCCACTATCGGCCGAAACTGCGGACACGGCAGGTACACAAACCAGCTTGGCCCGCCAGGGGCTTTCCCTGCACAAGTGGCAGAACAAGTTTGGGAACCACTGATCTAAGGTTATGTCTACATTTATGTTTGTAGCTACATGCAGCAGCGAAAGGCTCCAGCAGCTCCCCATAAGCAGCTTCTCTGCAGCAAGGAAAGGTTCTGGCAGAGTGGAACTGCCAGAGCCTTTCCCCACTGCCTTTCTCTGCTGGGACACTACACTGCTAAAAACAATAGTCGAAACTAGGGCACTGGCTGAGTGTGCAGAGAGCCATGTACTGTATATATATCCTGGGGATTCAGGCATGTGGGGCATTTTACTCGTCTAAGCACTGCCTCACCATCCACACTGAAATCTATACCTGTGCTAGCTGGGGTATGCAGTGTCAGTATTCTACATGCTGCCATTAGGGCGACCCAATGAACATCAGAAGTAACTCCACTGAAGGCAGTGGGATTGTTGAAACATGGTACATTTAAAGAGAAGAATCCATTGTTTATTTCTGTCTCAAATGGTTGTATTTTCTTTCACCAGGTTTCTTTAATTAGCAAGAGCACTTCCCATAGAAGATTAATTACAACCAACTGGTGAATCATCTCAACAGATTCACTCACATAATTAAGACTTCTACATTTATTGCACTTTAAAAATAAATTATTTTATATATTCTTTTGCTTAATGGATGTATATTTGCTGTTCATCGAGGGAAGTTGCTAAACAGACAAACCATTCAAAAGGGAACTAATGTGAGAGAGAGAATTGCGCTTTCAACTTGATGAATTACGACATGCAGTAGGACATAATCACACATCCACATAAGCATTTGTTTGATTGGCATTCTGGAAAAATCAGTATTTTAAAGGTTAAATTTTATCAAAAGCCCCGTACTATGGTTCTGGCACATCAAGTTCATACCAGGGATGAAAGACAGAGTTAGAAGAGAAAAGTGGCTTTATGAAAAGGGAGGAGAAAAACAGAGCAAGAGCAGACTTTATGGAACAAGGCTGCCAAATTTTCCACATGGATACTTATTAAATAAATCCATTTAAAAACTTTGTCTTACCCCATCATAACACAATAATACACAAGAGAGACTTTGCAGAAATGCTGGTATGACTGGAGGGTTGGGGCTGCGAAGGGTGAGGAAGAAGAGAAAACAGCGTTTTCCGTAATGGTGAGATTATGCCAAAATCAAGATGTCAGCAATACTATTCAATACTGAAACAACTGACCAGTACAAGAAGCTACTTCACCTTCTAGAGGTCGGGTACTGTTAGAGCTAGCAGGAAATGGGAAGCCAACAACTGAGAAATTGGAAGTTAAAATCCTACATAACAAATGTAAACAGATGCAAATAAGGAATACTGAGACCCGCTAACAGCAATTTAGCCACCCTTCTTACACAAAATCTAACAGAAATAAAAATGCAAAGTTTATATGAGTGTAACATAATTTAGTTACCTTTACTTACCTTACCCCTCTACCTGTTTTTATATAGGTTTTTTATATATTTTAGTTTGTATAGCGGTATTTAATAACTCTGTTTTGATGCCTACCTCTTCATATCATTCAGAATCAAAACTATACTTAGATTTACATTATTGTTCTAAACCATGGCTACCTTTTGTTCACATGTGCCAGTAAAAAATGGCTGATTACTCTGCTGGATGAATATTTAATATATAACATTTAAAATATATGAGACCAGGAGATGGAGAAGAGCAGGAGAAGGGTAATCAGCCACTTCTTAATGGACTGTAGCATCCATTCTGTGTTAAGAAATGAAATTTTTTTTTCCCTTCTAAACTTTCTGTATTTATACTGACCTAGGGTTACCAGATGTCCCGTTTTTATTGGGACTTTTTCTTATATAGGCGCCTATTACCCCTCCCCCACTCCATCTTGTTTTTTTATAGTTGCTATCTGGTCACCCTAATACTGACCTAACTGTGATTGATGATGAAGCTAGATATTGGCTCTAGGGCCTAGTTTTGTTGAAAAAGGCAGTTGTACTTTTTCCATGAAAGAATGGGATTCCTGGTGAGAATATGATTAGCGACTTCTGCACCAATTCTTCACTGCATTCGGACACAGTGGAAGGGAGCAACAGGTTACTACTGCCCTTATAACCAGACATTTAAGAGATCTCACTATATAAAGCAGTACACAACACACTGGGAAATGTATTCTTACAGGTTTGTGCTCATGTGCTTTGCTCTATGACTTTGCCAGCCTAGTAACATGTCAGTACACAAGACGCAGTCTGCAATATCAGCCTTCTAAAGAAAGACGTTTCGGATTGCATTATACTGAGCTAATGACTGGTGTGAGTAGAGATTGGATGGGAAGCACAGCAGTTTCTATATTTAAAGTACAGCAAACTACTCTTAAAATACAGTACTGAAAATGACCACTGAGTGCACAACACGAACAAGCTACAATCTTTCCTTCCGTCTGAAAAGTGTAAACACTGAGGCCATGTCTATATCTAAAATTTTGCAGCGCTGGTTGTTACAGCTGTATTAGTACAGCTGTATAGGGCCAGCGCTGCAGAGTGGCCACACTTACAGCAACCAGCGCTGCAAGTGGTGTTAGATGTGGCCACACTGCAGCGCTGTTGGGCGGCTTCAAGGGGGGGTTCGGGGAACGCGAGAGCAAACCGGGAAAGGAGACCAGCTTCGCAGCGGTTTGCTCTCGCGTTCCCCGAACCCCTCTGCAAACTGCAGGGAAGGAGACCAGCTTGCTCGGGGTTCGGGGAACGAGAGAACAAACCGGGAAAGGAGACCAGCTTCGCTGCGGTTTGCTCTCGCGTTCCCGAACCCCCCTGCAAACCGCAGGGAAGGAGACCTGCTTGCGGGGTTCGGGGAACGCGAGAGCAAACCGGGAAAGGAGACCAGCTTCGCCGTGGTTTGCTCTCGCGTTCCCGAACCCCCTGCAAACTGCAGGGAAGGAGACCTGCTTGCTTGGGGAACGGGAGAGCAAACCGCGGTGAAGCTGGTCTCCTTTCCCGGTTTGCTCTCGCGTTCCCGAACCCCCCTGCAAACCGCAGGGAAGGAGACCTGCTTGTTCGGGGTTCTGGGAACGAGAGAGCAAACGGGGAAAGGAGACCAGCTTCGCCGCGGTTTGCTCTCGCGTTCCTGAACCCCCTGCAAACCGCAGGGAAGGAGACCTGCTTGTTCGGGGTTCTGGGAACGAGAGAGCAAACCGGGAAAGGAGACCAGCTTGATTACCAGAGGCTTCCTCCTTCCACGGAGGTCAAGAAAAGCGCTGGTAAGTGTTTACATTGGATTACCAGCGCTGGATCACCAGCGCTGGATCCTCTACACCCGAGACAAAACGGGAGTACGGCCAGCGCTGCAAACAGGGAGTTGCAGCGCTGGTGGTGCCCTGCAGATGTGTACACCTTCAAAGTTGCAGCGCTGTAACTCCCTCACCAGCGCTGCAACTTTCTGATGTAGACAAGCCCTGAACCTTATACGAAGTCTCCATTTAGTGAAGTTTTTTGTTAAATAAATAAAATAAATAAATCAACATAATGAGTTAAACCTGGACAACATCAATGAATTGGGCTGGTCAATAAATCATTAAATTATATTACCCTCTTAAAAACAAATTAAGTCTATATATAAATTATGAACTAAACTCTAATTGCCTTTCTCACATAAAATAGTCCCTTTGAACCACAAGAATACATTTAAGCCAGTGAAATTACTTATGTGATCAATGTAAACAGAATTTGGCCCTACATTATTTTCAAATTTAAGGAAAATATTAGTGATAGATGCCAACAGAGAGAGAGAATTTTTCCTGCTGCAGCACAATACCATCCACAGCTGCAAACCAGAAAGGCTACACTTGGGTGTATGATCACAACTAAAGCCTATATGGTTTAGTACAGTTTAAAGTATTAGCATTGCTCGGTACAAAACCAAATTCTTCCTGCTGACAAATTCAGATTTTCACTGGCTGACGAGAATACAGTATTATATCCCTCAGATTTTATTGATCTGTGTACTGAAGACACATCAATTCTCAAAGGCAAAAGTCTCTTCACCACAAAGAGCTGTTTCTGCTGTGAAAATGGAACTGTAGGTTCACAGTTTTGCCCAATGTTTGGGATTTTGATGCCAGAATATTGCATTTGCTGATCAAAATGGCAAAGCTTGACCAGTTACAGGAAACTCAAAAATGTGAGTTTTTTCCATATATTTACATGTGACGCAAATACCATGCATATTTCTATTCATTTTATATAAAGCTTAAATGCAAGCAAACACATGTAACATATATAATTCCCTGTCTGTATGTTTCTATAGAACTTTATATCCATTTATGTAGGATTCCAACAGAAAAACTGAGCCAGAGGTGGTGGGCCCTAGGTTGTAGACTTGGAGGGTAAGTATATAGTGGAAAATACCACTCCAAGTGAGGAAACGTAGCAAAACCAAGGTGACATTATCCCTCCCTACGATGAGGCTTGGGGGAGAAACAGGAAAGGTGGGGATGGACTTTAGGGTCAGAAGGGACCAATATGATCATCTAGTCTGACCTCCTGCACAAAGCAGGCCACAGAACCCTACCAATCCACTTCTATAACAAACCCCTAACCTATGTCCAAGTTACTGAAGTCTTCAAATTGTGGTTTGAAGACCTCAAGGTGCAGAGAATCCACCAACAAGTGACCCATTCCCCACGCTGCAGAGGAAGGCAAAAAACCTCCAGGGCTTCTGTCAATCTGCCCCGGAGGAAAATTCCTTCCCAACCCCAAATATGGCAATCAGCTAAACCCTGATCATGTGGGCCAGCCAGCACTCAGAAAAGAATTCTCTGCAGTAACTCAGATCCCACCCCATCCAACATACCATCACAGACCACTGGGCATACTTATCTGCTGATAATCAAAGATCAATTGCCAAAATTAAGCTATCCCATCATACCATCCCTTCCATAAACTTATCAAGCTTAGTCTTAAAGCCAGATATGTCTTTTGCCCCCACTACTCCCCTTGGAAGGCTGTTCCAGAACTTCACTCCTCTAATGGTTAGAAACCTTCGTCTAATTTCAAGTCTAAACTTCCTAGTGTCCAGTTTATACCCATTTGTTCTCGTGTCTACACTGGTACTAAGCTTAAATAATTCCTCTCCCTCCCTAATATTAATCCCTCTGATATATTTATAAAGAGCAAGAATATCCCCCCTCAGCCTTGGGATCATCCGCTAGATAACAGCCCTACACAATTTCCATAGGAAACTCCTGTGGAAGTTAAATTCTGCTCCTTTAAGTGTCTGCACCTGCTCCACTCCTTCTACCCCTCTTGGGCAGAGAGGTAATGCACAGCCATAAATGGTGAGAAATTGGTAGATAGCATGGCTCCAGAATGAGCCTTGCTGTCAAGCAGGATTTATGGGGGATGGGGAACTATGAGGAGCAAGAAACAGCAGCACAGAGACTGGGCCTGAGACTATTAGGCTATCCAGACAGAGGAAAGCCATGTCTCATGCCCCTCTGTGTACCCTCAACCCCTTCTCACACTGTGAAGATGATCCCCTCTGGGCAGGGGATATTTTGGCCCATTGTATTTAAAATTCCTTTTCTTAAGTAATTCACATGAAAATCTATCCAGCACTGACAACAAGAAATGCTTGGTACTTCTAGTTTTACAGAGGAAATTCACCATTTTTGTTCGAGCCGAGCACAAATCTTTACAGTACCACCCAGACTAATAACATAAGAGCACTACACAGGCTATAGTATACTTCCATTTCAGTACACCCAGGATTAAGATTAATACTAAATTCTTCACTTCACTTCTCTTCTCAACTCCTTTTTCCACAGGATCAGAGGTACTCATGATTCTTCGCCGCTCCTTCCAGTCTATGATATGGGTTCATAGGTCTTGGAGTTCCAGTCTATTCTCCTCAGACTTCTCT
The DNA here is from genome assembly GCF_007399415.2 of Gopherus evgoodei. NCBI lineage: Eukaryota > Metazoa > Chordata > Testudines > Testudinidae > Gopherus > Gopherus evgoodei. The sequence continues at coordinate 91,920,311 of NC_044328.1, forward strand.
TGATAAAGTCTTTCCAGCATATCCTTGGTCCTCCATGTCTGTTCTTGCTGTCTTCTTCCGCCCACTTTGTTGGTCATTCTTCTCCCATCCTTATCACACGTCCAGCTCACCTCAAATGTGTGCTCACCAGGCTATCATTGACAGTCCCAATTTAATCTCTCCCACCGCTCAATTTCTTTTACGTGCACTATTTACTCTCTGCTTGTCTGCCACTCTCCTTGATATATTATTTTCTACTCCCTGAATCTTCTTTTCTTCCATCGCCTTAAGACCAACTGTTTCCAAACGATAGCGTAAGCAGGGACAAACACACACAGCATACACTTTTCTTTTCAGTTTGTTACTTAATTGGCAGTCCAACAGTCCTCTTGCCGCCTTTTTCATTGCCACCCATGTTCAATTTCAGTTCTCCAGATCGCTCTCTGATGGCACTAAGAATACTTCACAAGCAAACAAATTCATTCTTCTGATTCAGCTTCTTTCCTGAAACTTCAATCAACAGGTCTTCTACCACCTTCCCTACTTGCATAACTTCAGTTTTTGTGTGTCTCTGCCTTTAAACCATGATTTTTAAAAACACAGATGCCCATTTTGATATCATATTTAGCAAATCCTCTTTTCAGCCATCAAGGCCAGATTGTCAGCATACATTTGTTTTCTTTGCATCCCCACAGACTGGGTTTTCCTACAAATTAACTCTGTAACTAAGATGAAGAGAAGTTGACTGAGCACACTGCCTTGTCACAATGCCACTGTTACCTCAAAACCCTCCAAAATTCCGTGTATTGGTACCTACACCTTAGCTCTCAAACCTTGATACAGTTCCTCAATCATCTCTACTTGTAGTCCCCTCCCATCCATCTCAATACTCCCATGGAACCTGCTTTTGCAAGATCAATTAATGTTACATAGAAGTTATGCCCTCCATTTATCATTCTATCAAATTTCTGTCTTATGGCAAATATTAGTACTCCTTCACTTCCTAAAGCCATATTGTTCCTCTCCTATATTCTCTTCCTGCTTGAACCTCAACCTTGGCCTTCAAAACTCTCTTAAGGCTTTTCAAAGGCTGACTTCTTATGGTGATGCCCTGATAGGCATTTGGATTATTTGTAACACCCTTCCCCTTCTAAAGAAGCATAATCAGTCCCATTCTCCAGTCAACTGGTATCCTAGCTTGATCCCAGCAAACACACAGTAATCTGTGAAACTGCTTTATTTCAATATCTCCAACTGCTTGATCTCATTAACAGTATCTTGTCTTTGGCAGCTGCCTTACCATTCTTCATTTTATTCAGTGCTCCTTCTATCTCCTCTACAGAGATCAGTACCTCCAAATCTGTCACTAGTGCTTGCACTCACAACTCTGTTGTTTTAACAATCTTTGGAAATACTTTTTCTTTTTAGGTTTAGTCACTGCATAATTCCCATTCTTCACACAAAGATTTCTTCAGATTTTGATTAACACTAAGTTTTAGCAACTTTAAATTAAACCTATGGCCAAAAAACAAACAAAAAACTATTTAACCATATAAATCTCTTAGATTCCACTGGTATGACTGTTCATATATTTGACCTGAATACAAGATTAGCTTAATCGATATTAGTACAGGGAATGCATCAAACACCTTCACATTACTATTATCTAATTTTAAATACATATTTTGAAAAAATTGCATTGACAATATGTGTGTGCAACTTAAAACACTTCCAGTTATGAGACTAGAAAGAAAACAGCTTGTTATTCTCATTACTGGTAACTCAAAGTTGTTTCAAAATTTGGAAACGTAAATTTCACTTTATTTGTAAAGTTTAGTAGCTCAGGGAGAAGCATCTTATACAGGAAATAGCTGTTTTGTTGTTGCTTACAAGCAATGTTTACACTAATAGTATGAAAATTATTCTAGTAACTTGCATGAAAACAGTATTCAATGAATATTGTGTTTATTTCTTTTTTTTAATTATTTTTATTTTCTACTCCCATTTAAATTATGTTTTGGAAAACTGCTCTATTCTTGTTTAGATATTTTATGCTCTGGCCAAAGGGGCCATCAGAATTGCATCAATGTCTGAAGATAATTGTATTTCACCAAAATGAAGTAGTTCTGTATATCTAGACTTCTTAAACTAGTAAGGAGATGCATCTTCAGTGGTCAAACATTAAGCCAGAAAAATATCAGAGATAATTGCTGGCTACCTTTGAAAGCTAAAGATTTGTAATACATAGGCTATGAATGACACTATTTAATTGACCAAGGACAAAATCCCTCAGTGTCTCCAAGGCTCTCCAGCCCTTCCAAAATCATTATGGACCAAATCCTCAGCTGGTATCAGTGTAGCATCACTGACTACAATGGAGCAACTCTGATTTACCCAAGCTGAGAATCTTGCCCTGTTGTGTGTAAATTTCAGTGACAGAAACTCTACTAAAATTATACATTGCTCAAATCTTCACTCCTTTTTCCCAGTGCTTAAAAACAGACATTGTTTTCCATGTTTCTCCCCAGTGAATCATAACCAAGGCTCCAGTGCTTACCAAGGATCATGTGCTCAGATGGATGTCATACCAAAACCACACACATCCTGACTGTTAGATGAAAGTCTGCTTCAATTTGGTTCTAAATAATGTTTGCTAATTGAAAGCAATGTTTCAGTCCTGTGCATTAAGCAGTTCAAAGGTAGTTACCTCACGTTGTTCTCAACGATTTTTGAGTTGTATAACCTTTAAACGCTGCTGCTCTGTGTACTGGCACAGAACTGTGGTAATTCACACCCATCCTAGAGGAAAAGACTAACTCTGCCAACTGTTTAAGGAAAAGGGAAAAGAGAGGCCCAGTGAAGGGGACAGCTTTGCTTACACTGACTTCCAGCATGCAGTTTCTTAAGGAATGGGTGCCAAAATGTTACTGTATCTCCAACTGGAGAAATCACAAATGTCCCAGAATCCCTTTGGCAGAAAAAAGTTTTTACTTGAAATGGTTGTACTATAAAAGTATATGGCACATAAAGAAAAAACAAGTTTCCACTTACACAGCTTTTAAATTTACTTTCCAAGATGTTCTTCCTTATACACGCACTATGCATTCTATGGCTAAAAGTAAATCAATGTCTATACCTTGACACAAGACTCAAACATTATATTAATGTTTTGACAGGAAGTTTCAACATCTTTCTTTGATAGTCAAATTGCTAACATAGAGGGATTGCCATTAAAGAGCCAGCATTTACTACCAGTTACAACAGTCACATGACATTACCACTGTTAGAAAAGAGAAACTATTGTAACTCTGTAATGCTGCACAAATGTTGACATTTCAATGGTTCCTGCTGCACACACAATCTTTTGAGGGTTGAAAGAACCCAACTGCTTCTGTTGTACATTATTTAAGGAATTCTGATCAGCTGGTAGAAAATATCTTTCCACAGTGTTATTAATGCAGCTTGTATTCCCCCCACCCTCTGCAAAATATACCTATTTACATACTTCACCTAAAACATAGCCAGGTGAGGAAAGGAGCACCTCGGTGCCATTTCACTAATGAGTAAAACTGGGGGGGGGAGTGTAACATTACCCTCGCTAATTAAGAGCCTTTAATTAAAAGAAAATGAGATAAATTGCATTTTAAATGCCAACCTAATTATCAGACGTACCACTATAATCAGCTAATCTAAGCAAACATTCTTTGTGTCGGAATATAAAAATACAGCCAGGTCTACTTTGAACGGCTAGTGCCCATACACATTCCTGTTTTCCCTATCATGCTGCAAAGATTTTTTCCCCCTTAATTCTGAATATCTTTATTCTTCCCTGTCATTTCATTTCACAGCTTAGTAGTCAACTTTAAAAAGCAGGCAATTTACAGCAGTCTAGGAATTTGTGTTTTTTTGAAAGGATCACTACCCCACAGAATCTGAACATCAGATTGATTTTCAGAGAAGGGTACAGATTGTCTCATTTTATTTTGTTAGTGAACAATGTAATTTTTGATGTATATTCTTCCCTTGGGAGGAAAATGCAAATCCTGTTCTGTACTGCCCAATGCATCTAACCCGAAACTAACTAACTACTGATCTTCCACAACCGTTTTCTTGTAGCACCACTGTGGCAGTTGTGCCTCTTGCCACATTTTCAGAGAGTGAGTTTATACTGGTGTACTCTTCCAGAAGTACAGTTTGTGGCTCAAATGGATACTAAGATGGACTTTAATCGTAGCCAGCAAATTTTCCATTTCTTCTCCAATTCAAAACCATTTATTAGGAAAGAGGCAGGTGGCTCATTTTCATTTGTAGCATCAGGCTGGAAACACCACTCAGTAAAAGGCACCTAGGATTTTTAGGGCTTGCCAGAAGTTTGTCCAGCAGTCAATAATTAAATGTTACTTTTCCAGACTAGAACTTTGATTATCTTAGACTGCTAATCAGATTTTTCCTATCTTGAATGTCTCATTCACTTTGGAGATTTGACCATTACATTAGTGAACTGAGCCAAAAACAAAATATGGAATACAAAAGAGATGAGGCTAAAGGTAAGGATTAATGAAAGTTTGTGGAAGATGGATATGTCCTTTTTACTGAATCAGAATTTTATAGTTTCTACCCTCTATTACTTGTACTTTACACAGTTTTCCTGTATTGTTGCCACTGGATGTCATTTTAGTGAATAGTGCATCTCTATGTAAATATGGAGTGTGAAAATACTGAGACGCGCATGTGTTTTCTGTCATGTATTTTCATATTACTTAGACATGCTCTAATGCAGCAACTATTTCAGTTTATTTTTATCTATTCATTGAAACAACCAGCTCATTAGCTGTTTGGAATTATGATGTCCGATTGGATACTTAGATGCAAACCTAATCTCCCTTGGGAATAATTTCACAACAAAAATAGGAGAGATTACAGTGAGTTGTAAAAAAACAGTAAAGAGACTGTCAAATGGTGGCAATCTGTGCCATAAGAAAACACTCAGGAGGAATGAGGAGCTATCTATTCATGCTGAGTTACTATTCATAAAGAAAGTACGTAAGAAATGCAGAATGCACAGAAGCTGAAATACAAATCTAAGGTACAATAAATCAAGAGAGACAATTCTGGATCCGAACTCCAGTTTCTCCATAGGAAATATTGTTTCTTTTGGGCCTGATCCTCTTCAGTAAGTGCTGGTAGACTGACAAAGGTTTTAAATGGATGCTTTGCTACATGTACTAACATTCCCACGTACAGTAAGTAAAGCACAATTAAATTATTTTGCTTTCTGTTGATTCTTGTAGAGCGTGGTTAGAGATTCTCTAGGACATACACATATCCACACACCATAACATTACAGTATTACACCAAAATGAATTTATTTGGAAGGAGCTTCAGAAATAATGAGCGCTAACAGGTTTGCTGAAGTAACTGCAATTAAAAAGTCTATCTTGACAGAGTCTATCTGGAAAGGAACCTCCCAGTCTACTCATTCAAAAGGTAACAGAAGAGTTTGCAAGAAGATTTAGTTTTAGGCCTTGGATAGAATTTTATGTTGTAGGGGTGTACTGCCCACTTTCCACTATAAAAAGGGGACCAAAAAGCAGCTCCGGTTTGAATCTTCATCACTTCCTTAACCATGAATGGTACCATTGCATGGCATTTCAGTATCATCACATCAGTGAGGAAAAGCGTCTGAATACAGTAGGTCATTGTGACAGTTGCAGATGGCTTCCTGAAATGTAGCACCTCTCCAGGAGAGTACCCATGCCCATAAGCCTGTTACTTAGACTGCATCCAGATGGAAGTCAAAAGTTGGCCATGACTTTCATCTCTCTGAGCCAGGAGAATTAATATTAAGCCTTGAAGAATCTTGTGCCAATCTCTGGCCAACCACAATGAAGAGAAACACTTCCTGGTCATCTATCCTGAGACATTACACAAGTGGTTTCCTTATCTTAATTTGTTGTGAAATGGTCTGTAACTGAGGGCCCATTTCTGGAAAAAAGCTAAAATTTGGTCTGGTTCTGCGTCCTCTCCACTGCTTTAAGCTATTGTTCGAAGGATGGTAGCACCTGCAGTTTGTCCTGAGTGTGTGCAGTAAACTAGAAAAATGTACAAAGCAAGATTTTCTGCAAGGTGGAAAGTCCAAAAAACAGAGGGCAGAACATTTCAAAAGCATCAAGAGGTAAATAAAACAAACATCTGAAGAGAAAGGAAGCTATATACTCTGTCTTTACAAGAGATGCATCAGCTGCATTCATGTTTGAATACTACAGAGGAGCTATTTTTAAAAGATAGTTAAAATTACATATATTTAAACAGAACTCTTCTGTTCAAAATCAATATAAGCACTGGAGGCAGTAAGCATAGACATGAAGTTACTGGAGCGGACTGAGAGCCAAGAGAACTTGGTTCCATTTTGGGCTCAGAGGCAAACAATATGACAATCACCATAATATCCAGCTGCCATAGACTTCTGAACAGATGCTGTTGGAGGCACTCAACAATTAGTGCCCTGCCTGAGACAACATAAGCTTAGAGGCAGTGCACTAGTTGCCAGGATGGTTGTGCTCAAGTGATGGCTTCCTGAGCACATGCCAGACTAGTACATGTATGAGGGTGCTCAACAAAATGTCCTCCCAATGGGCAAGTCAGTTACTCGCTCTGTTCCTCAGTTTCTCCATGTATAAAATTATACCAGCCTCCTAGGTATGTAGTGAGGTTTAATTCATTAATGTTTCTAATGTGCTTTGGATGGCTTGGCAAGAATGACCTATAGAAGGGCAAAGTATTCTGAAGAAGAATGGGGATGAAGTTTTGCCTGAAATTTTTAGTTATCACATGAATCGTAGGGCTGGAAGGGACCTCGAGAGTTCATCTACTTCAGTCCCCTGCATTCATGGCAGGACTAAGTATTATCTAGACCATCCCTGACAGGTGGGTGTCTAACTCTACAAGGGAAGAAAATCTGAATGTTCTAGTGGCACGCAGGAAGAGTAACGGGAGGCAGAACAGCAATTAGAAGCTCTAAGGGGTACTGGCGTGTTCCCCAGGAACAGCTGTAAAATGATTCATCTGTACACAAATGCAATGCCTCACAAATACCTTCGGCAGGTATTTCCTCTTGCGTTCTACCAGTCATGTGCTGGATTATGGGCAGTCTTTCATAATTCAGCCATGTTAAAATCCTTTTGAAGTCTTCCTCTTGGCTTATGCAACAGACGTTTTACCCCAAGTCACTGGAAATTATTGTAAAACAATTTATGATCACACAGAGAAAACTGTTGGCCAATCCAAGGAAGCAAGTTTACATATAAAATACACACAGCAGTGCTGTATCTGATTGCAGTAAAATTAGCTGCATAAGTTTGAGTTCCACATTGCCAAGACAGGAGGCATGTTAATCTGTTCTAGAGGTGCTGGGAACTCTGGTGTGGTAAGCTGCTGTTGATGAAGCCGGAGAGTGGAATTCTGTACAATGCAGTTAATGGACACCAAAAACAGTGATTATTTCTCTCATTAATATTTTCCTAGGCTATGTCTATACTAGCACCTTTGTCAGTATAATTTATGTCACTCAGGGGTGTGAAAAAAACCAACCCCATACCAATATAAAAGTCTGACTGATAGAAGCACCCGGTGTGGACAAAGCTATTTCGGTGGGGGAGACTCTCCTGCTGACACAGCTACCTCCACTCGTGGAGGAGGTTTAATTGTGTTGATGGGAGACTTCTCTCCCGTCAGCATAGAGCAACTACACAAGCGCGCTTGCATCGGTACAGCTGCGCCGCTGTAAGCTCGCTAGTGTAGACATAGCCTTAGGCCATGTCTACATCTAAAATTTTGCAGCGCTGGTTGTTACAGCTGTATTAGTACAGCTGTATAGGGCCAGCGCTGCAGAGTGGCCACACTTACAGCAACCAGCGCTGCAAGTGGTGTTAGATGTGGCCACACTGCAGCGCTGTTGGGCGGCTTCAAGGGGGGTTCCGGGAACGCGAGAGCAAACCGGGAAAGGAGACCAGCTTCGCCGCGGTTTGCTCTCGCGTTCCCGGAGCCACCCAGCAAACCGCAGGGAAGGAGACCTGCTTGCTCGGGGTTCCGGGAACGAGAGAGCAAACCGGGAAAGGAGACCAGCTTCGCCGCGGTTTGCTCTCACGTTCCCGGAGCCACCCAGCAAACCGCAGGGAAGGACACCTGCTTGCTCGGGGTTCCGGGAACGAGAGAGCAAACCGGGAAAGGAGACCAGCTTGATTACCAGAGGCTTCCTCCTTCCACGGAGGTCAAGAAAAGCGCTGGTAAGTGTCTACATTGGATTACCAGCGCTGGATCACCAGCGCTGGATCCTCTACACCCGAGACAAAACGGGAGTACGGCCAGCGCTGCAAACAGGGAGTTGCAGCGCTGGTGGTGCCCTGCAGATGTGTACACCTTTAAAGTTGCAGCGCTGTAACTCCCTCACCAGCGCTGCAACTTTCTGATGTAGACAAGCCCTTAGTTATGCTAGTTTGATCTAAAATTTCTCTAACGTAGCCATTGTTAACCCTCACACAACCACTCATAAAAATGTAATGCACCGAGATAGTGAGTTTGGCTCTACTCAGTTTATGGGCCCACTCTCTTAGCAGACAGAATGCCTTTTCAAGTCTATGGCAGTTTATTCAGTTCTTAAGCAGGTAAAAAACACTGCAGGACTAAGCCCTTTTTTGTCCCTATCTTTGTGGAAACATATATTATGGAAGGTCAAAAGGTAACAACAAACAGGACTTGGCAAATTTATTAAACAAGAACTTGATCATGAATAGGAAAGCAGGTGTATGAAAACCATGGCCATTAACTGCCTTTGAAGTACTAAATCTGGTAAAACTGTGCAAAATTTATTGGCGGTAGATTATAGCGATTCTTATCTCCACCTAAAACTGACAGTTCTTACAACACAGAAAAATAGCTCTGAACTATCCAGTTCTTAGCAGGTACAATCTCTATTCACCAGATGTGCGAGTAGCAGTAGTTGGTGTGAACAAGAGACAGCTCAGAAAGTATGCATGCCTTTTGGACAGAGATTTAAAAGATAGCCCTAAAAGAACAGGCTATATCCTAAAATGTATTTTTAAAAGCAACTGGTTCTGTAGCCTATGAGCTCTCTCTGGCCATTTCATAAAATAAAGAATAAGCTTTTCCTAAAATGTGATAAAATCTGTTCAATATTAAGACCACACATTTATTCCAAAACTAGAAACTGAAGGACTGTATGTATCACACTGATATAGAACCAAACACGAGAGTAAAAGATTCTTTTTTACCTCATATACTAGGCTAATTGTTGTATGTGACTTCCAATGAAAACTGAATTACTGAAGGACTATGAAAACATTCAGTAACACAAAAAGGCTTTGTCTGGATTTTGTAAGACTCTCCACAGCAATGATGTAAGTGAACATTGAAAAAGAAAAAGCAATTTGGTCACCATACTCGTACCTGCAGTAGCCACACTGGCAGAGTATTCTGTGTTTAGTGCTCACGTGGCGTAGTAGCAAAGGGTGTCTCAACCCCACAACAAATGTCTTAATAGAGAAACCTTTGAGTTTCATAAACTTCTTGGTTAGAATAAGCAGCAAAGAGTCCTGTGGCACCTTATAGACTAACAGACGTATTGGAGCATGAGCTTTCGTGGGTGAATACCCACTTCGTTGGATGTATTCACCCACGAAAGCTCATACTCCAATAGGTCTGTTAGTTTATAAGGTGCCACAGGACACTGCTGCTTTTACAGATCCAGACTAACACAGCTACCCCTCTGATACTTGGTCAGAATAGCAGAACTCCAGCAAAAACAAAAAAAGTGTTTATTAAGTGATCAATTTCTTTTCATTGCTTGGATTTTAGTTTTGAGTAAAATATGATAATCCAGATGAATACTGAAAACGTTTTTGACTGGCAGCCTGTGACAATACGATTCAGGAAGTTTCATGCCTTATCACTACTAATAATAAAACAAACAAGCAATAAGTTGTGCACATACAACTTACACATTCAGGCTATGGACACAGTTTCTACAGACTGACTCCAAGGGCAGGATTGTGGCAGGAACCCACGAATTAACTTTGACTTCACTTTAATATTTGACTTGTCCATTTCTAACAGTAACCGTACATCTGTACCACATTAAAGAATACCTGAAGCAATCATTAATGTGTGTTCCGTTTTCTCATTTCTGAGACTTTCCCCAGACAGTTTAGGAAAAGTTTTTATCAAGGTACACAGAGTTAATTACACATATCCCATTTATCACAGGTATTCTGCACTCAACTCCCAAACCAATGCAAGCAAACACAGCTACTCAATAGCTAATGAAACAGGCAAGCATAATCCAATTCCTGAACATTATTTCTGAATAATAAGCAAATTTGGTATGCAGGAATGCAAGTTTCCTATGCATATAATAGTGTCTGCTGCATTTAGAAACTATAATTTACATGAGGGAATGAGAGGACTCTAAGTAGCAGAATTCACTTACAGCACAGTAGGAAATACACATGACGGTTCAATTTCTATCAAGTAGTATGGGAGCTGGTATCTCTCTAAACTATTCTGCACTGAGGCAACTAGAAAGAACAGAATTCAAGCAAAATTTCCACTGAGGAAAGTGATCAAATAATTGGAGGTCAGAACCTTTAGATTTCAATTGTTGCAAAGTCCTTTTATTTCCTTTGTAATTTTCTTTAAGGATAAATATACTAAACTAAAAACATACCCACTCCCTTTGAAGGAAATGTTGGCAAAATAATGGCTCAAAAGAAAAGCACAGTGTACTCCTAAATCAGCAACCTCTTTCAGATTACTGTCTGCAGACTGTCACATGATAATCGTGAATGGCACTAACATGTCAGGCTTAACCTGAAACTGTTACTTCCAATTAATTAACGAAACAATGGCCTCTGTATACATTAACCCTTATAACACCAGATGGACTAGTTAACAACTGAATGCTGCAGTTACTGCCCTGGCCTCTCTGTAAAGCAAACGACAGTGTTAGCAATATGGGTCTGTTGTGCAGTTGGGAAAGAAGTCACTATTGGCCCTCCTGATCAACTAATCGACTCTCTACCTCTGCAGAGCACTTGCTGCCTTACGGCTTAAATTAAGTACAGCTGAAAATATGGGGTTGCCATCTGGTTTAAAAAAGCAAGGATCAGGGAATAAAATGAAAGGGTTTTTTGGTACTAACCTCACTTTAATCATTGCCAAAGAGCATGAAGACAGCCCAGCGTCCTCCCACAAGAAAGCCTTGGGCCTCTCAAACTTGGCAGCAGTCTCTTGCACAAAAAAGCTGGGCAGGCAGAAGCCTTGTCAGAATAAGAGTCCTCCCAGGATAGCTGTGGTGCAAGGTACATAGGTCTGCCCACATGTTGAAAATAAAACATTCCCTACACAGTTCTTGGGAAAGTTTAACACATTACTGGAGGATTCATTTACAATTAAGTTCTTGCATTATTATTAAATGCATCAACACAAACGTGCTTCATAGACAAAAGATAGGTATGTTTTTGTTATTAGGAGGCATTAGGTTTGTTTAAACTTGTTTATACATTTTTTTTTAAAGGAATACAAAGGATAGGAAGTTCGTTAGTGAAGTTCACTGCAGGAACCGTCCTGGCTTCTGAAGAAACAAAACAGCAGACTTCAAGGCATTATTATTCAGGAAACTGGCTCTCAGGTTTCTAAAGGGTGGCCAGATAAGACATGTAAAAAAATCTCAGCTTTCCTCCCGAAGTTAATGTTCTTTGGAAACGTCAAAAATAAGACTAGTAGTGCTAGAAGTAATAGATTAAATTGCCCTCTGTGTATGTTGATTTTCTCTCAATTTCTGAGTATCCAGTTTCAGATTAGATACTAAAGGGGGCGGGGGGACATTCATTGCTGGAAATGCTTGAAAGTGGTTATCAGAATTGTAAAGATGGATCATGGACTCTTAGCAACAGCCAAAGCAACACTTTTCTTTCACCTTTCAGCACTAAGAAATAATACCATTTGTTGGAAATCAGCCCTTACTAATTTGGAAGGAATGAGTTAAAGCCAGTTAGCATGTTTTTGTAGCAGATTACAGTATGAGAGGAAAATGAAAGGAGATTGTCCAGTCCAGCATTTTTAGTCTAGGGAGAAAAATTTACTTATTCAACAAGTTAATGTAAGTTTTTATTCCAAATCCTGCCCTTAAAGAGTCATTGTCTGTAGCAACCGTGTCCATAACATTCTAATTCTCAAGAGTGCAACCTTCTAGTAAATGGTACATCTGTCAAACAGCAGGAAACATCTGGAAAAATGGTTAAATGAAAATAAGAGAAACAAATATGCAAAACCTTTGTGTTTTCATATTCTTATAATATACATCTAGAGTATGTTTTTGAATGTGTACTGGTTCTTTCCTTGCTTCTTGGTTAGCTATCAGGCTCTGGTATATGTTGGTGGCTCTAAAATTCACCACAATGTGGCTATGGGATAACTTCTCCAATGCTAGAAGCCAGAAGACCCTGAGTTCTATTCCCAACCTTAGCACAGACTTCCCTGGGACCATAAGAAAGTCAATTATTTTTTGTATTTGTGTTTGCTCATGTGTACCAAGGAAATAATACTTCCCAACTTAACCAGGCAGTTGTGGGACAAAGCACTAATGTCTGGACAATGTTTTGTGCTCTGGGAGGCACTCCAGGGGTAGAAGGTACCACCAAATTAAAAGCAACCTATGTATGGAGTTGGGTAACAAACCCATTCTGCTTACAAGTGAACAGACTCAAACTGACTAATCATTGCCTATAATATCAGGGAGTAAAGGTCTGTGGTACACAGACAAGGTTTGAAAGGATCAAGTCTCTGGCTCAATCAGGATTTTGAATCATGACATAAGGTGGACCAAATTGTGGTCCCGATTCAGGAAAGAATCCTGCTCAGAAAGCACATAAGCCTATACTTGATTGATTTCCTAAATACAGGTGAACTAAGCATGTTCTTAAATGCTTTCCTGAGCTTCTGTGAGGTTCCAATAGTGACATGATTGCTGATCAAACATGCTAGACCACATGCTTGGCCTTTTGCTACTAAAAGTCACAATACCACCGTTAAGGTGGACTGGTTATTTATTCATTAAATGTTAATCTGCATTTCTTGGCAGCAGTTTGGGATGAAGAGTTTTGGGAAGAGATTGAAAGGGCATTAGAAGTCATGAAAAATAAAGCTGGTTTATGGGTTTCACATGCATTCGGCAGAAGTAAAGTGAGGGGAAGCAGGTTAGGTTTCAAATCGCCCTGTTCCTCACATGTAGTCTTTCCAACAAATTGGTGCCTCTTTAAAAGCTTGAACCAGTTCTAATCAGTAAGACCTGTGCTGGAAAAGTTCCATTGACAGCCCAGAGAATTTTAGATCCGAGAGGATCCCTTTGAAAATGCTGAGTTGGGCTCTAAGACCCTTGAAAAAGCAGCCTCACAGTCGGAAGGAAATTCTGGTGACTCTGGATTGCTTTTTTACATTCTGGTTAATCACCCTAAAATAACAATCTAAAAATATTTTTAAACACCAAACAAAACCCCAGAGTTCAAGGTTAGGGCTCCCCATGCCTCCCTCTTCCCATTTTAATGCTTTTCAGCTCTTTCCCAAAGGGCCCTTGGAGCTACAATGTCATCTGCATCAAAAAAGACAATGGACATGCTTCTCTGTGGAGCCCCTCAATGCTTCTTTTCTGCAGCTAGAGAGCAGGGTGAGGTACTTCCTTCTTTCAGGTGATCTAGCACTGCCCTGCTGTATAGAATTCAGGATCTCACTTGAATTCCTTGTTTTGAGCTACTGCCAGATAACCTGACTGGGCAAATCGGGACATCTTCAATCCAGTTTGCTTTGAGAACTGTTGAAAAGGGAGGCAAATATGCAAACCATTTTAATTTCCTACTGAGGGCTCTACAAAGAAGAGAAAATGCATAGGATTACCATAGTAAGAAACCTACAGTGTCCAAGGGGATCTTGCAAACTCCAGTGCAGGAATCCAAGATAGCTGTATGAACCACGTATGACACAATTCTTCTGCACTCTGATGTTTCTTGCTTTGGTCTCAAACTTAACATTTTAGAAGGTCTTTTTATGTGCAGAATATAAGAGGGAAGACCTGACCTTGGTCTTATAATAAGTCAATTCTTATGTAAGAGATTAATCTTCAAAACTGTGCTAAACAGATGCAATTTGCTGCAACAGAACTATGACATTTTCATATGCAAGTTCATTTTCACAACAATCCTAATGCTGCACATCTGAATGAATTGTGACTAAGAGGGGCAAACTGTTTAATATTTATACATATTTATCATGGTCAAGTCCCAAAATAAAAATATTAAATTTTAAACTGGAGTAATCTACAGGCAGAGAGAAAATAACAGTCTCTCTCCAATATATTTTAAGATGATAAGACTCATGTACAACTTTACCAGTAAAACAAAATCTAGATGACCCTTCCAAAGATACCAATATCATCAATTAACATCTTCATTTTACAACAAAATATACTGATTTGTCCCTACTGTTTGCTAAGATGGAAAACGTTTTTACAGTCAATACACTGCAATGATTTTACCCACAGTAGAATGCCAGCCACAACCATCCTCATGCTGCAAATACAGAAAAGAGCTATGCACATGAAAGCTCCTAGTAAAAGGCAGAGAAGTAAAAAAAACTTGACCAGTGTCACTTTTTTCAACCTCTTTAGCTCTTGGTGCCCTGGGCATTTGCTCATTTGATTTGTTAGCTGGCAAAAACAAAAACAAAACAAAACAAAAAAAGCCATGAAAAGAAATTACTATCAGACTTCCCAGCTCTCTGCAAGGACTCTTAAGGCAGAAATGATGCCTGCTGGGAAAAGGCTGATGTCAGCTCTTAAGAGCTCCCTGCAAGGATAAGGAGGCCTTTGTTTTCAGCTGAACTGTGAAAATGAGAAAATGCCTCCAGCCTGACAAACAAGAAACCCACACAGCACAGGTCAGACCTGAGACCTTTACTTAAAGGTACAACACCTCATTAGTGTTATACTTGCATCACAACAGTCAGATACATTTAAAATTAAGCAGGAGGAACCATAACAATAAACCAATTTTCCCTTAAAATACAATATAAAGAAGGTTATATTTCCCCTGCTACTCCATGGAAAGGTATGGCACTTGCAGGCCCTACATAAAATCAATTTCCTAATTACTCTCTATCAAATCACAGGGATTTAGTATAAGAAAACAGTGGCACTTTCCACATTTAGGTTTAAAATGATGCAGCTCTTTAAATTTTATTAGAAAATGAAGCACTTTTCAATCCAGCGAGGATTGTAATAACCCATAAT
This sequence comes from Gopherus evgoodei, assembly GCF_007399415.2. NCBI lineage: Eukaryota > Metazoa > Chordata > Testudines > Testudinidae > Gopherus > Gopherus evgoodei. Next base: position 91,935,645 of record NC_044328.1, read on the forward strand.
ATGTTAGAGAATGCTTTTAGGAGTAACATAATAGAGAGAGATTTAAAGAGTAGAACGTGTGAAAAATAAACAAAGATTCCAAGCTTGTCATATTTCATAGAAAAAGCTGCAAGATACTGGTGGAAGGGAATCATTTTTTCCCTTTCACCCCTACTAATTAATTTTAGCCAAACAAGCATAACAAAAAGTTTGGAGCTGTCTCATACGGAGAAGTTAAAAGGTATGATTTCTTCCAGATCATAAAGCAAGCGGCAGATAATGGTCCTAATACACCCCAATACATTGTGAAGCTGAAAAGAAGGACAGACATTTCATTCTGGAATATCATGTACTGAATTTTAAATACTCAGCTGGAAGGTCCCAGCCATGTTTCACTTCCCATGCAGCAGAAAATCAGTTCCTCTGAAAACTACAACCTTTGTTAAATCAAATCTTTGCTGGGGGGAAAGGGATTTCATTACAAATTTTACAGAACACAGTAGAGTTGCCAGGCCACTTTGACTCATTCCCGCTATCCCAGATGTTGAAATAAATATACCTGTACATACCATTCAATACTCAAAAACCTACCTACAGGTATTATTTAGTGCAAATGGGGAGTTACACCTGAGTAGGGAGAACATATCTCCAGAGTCCAGACCCATTCCAAACAAATTGCTGCCATCGAGTTTCTGTCAAACTACTTCTGCAGTCCCCGAGCGTTCAGATGGATACATTCCATCTGATGTCCAGTGATGGGGGGGATGCACCAGCACTCCTACTTAGGGCTAAACTCAAATTACTAACAGAAGTTCTACCCTTCAAATCATATATGGTACTGCTGCAGGTCTAATCTGGTTCAGTCACATTCACTGCCACGGTATGCTCCCATGGCAAGGATGAATACATGCCTACTTCATGATTTCAGCAAACAAGTGACACAGACACACACAAGATTGGACAAGGGTTACAAAAATGGACTGCCCATCTAAAGTACTTTAGAAATACACTGTGGTTGAAATGTCTGCAGCTGATGCAGGGGGGTGTAATCTGCACCCTGCTGAACCATCTGTGGCAGCTGTGCCCAATGGAATTCTTCCTTGTGGTGGGTGGCAGTGTGTGTATCAGCCATCCTCATGGGGTTCTGCCATACGAGGGTGGCTTTATATTTACAGCATGCGCTCTACATACAGGATACCTTGGGGATGTGTTGAATTAATGAACCAGGTGCCCGGGCCAGGCCTTCTCCCAGGACAGAGCTGCACACATTAAGACTAGCCATTTCAAGGAGCCTGCAGCCCAGGTTCCATTGGCAGAAGCCTGGGAGTACATCAGACCAATTGTCTGTAGTTTAAATAGGGGTTTAACACCAACTAGGCTCAGTGAACAGTTTTCTATTTTGTGGCACATAAAATATATATCACTTTCCCTAATTCCAAAACCTACATCTTTTTCTTTTAAAATTAGTTCTAGTAGGCCTGAGCAAAACTGAAATTTTATAATCCTCTCCTCTATCTTCTTGTCTATGTTTAATACAATTAATCTTGCCATCTAGTCTTCAAAAGGACAGTTTCCATACAACATGATATTGGCAGCAACAGCAGCTGAACATGAATTATTTGTTTTTCTAAATGAAATGCTGCCAAATTATCTTTTCCAGACCCTCCAAGCCAGTAAACTGTTACTGCCAATAATGCTCAGTACAACACTTCTTTCCCCAATATACTATGATGTCTTTAGTGATAAAGTAACAAAAACAAGCTTTTACTGCAGATGCTTAATTATTTTTAAAATCAAAACTTTGTCTAAGCCTTTTACAAAGTATTATATAATGCATTTATATTGCTAACTCAAGATCAAACATAACTAGAGACAAAGAAAGAGGGAAAATCTGGAAATCATTAGCGAAATGTAACTTTTTTGTTCATAGTGCTAAATTCAGGGAGTGTTTGTTAATTATTTTTTTTATTAGAGATATCTGAAATGTCTAAGTTTTGTGACATTTGGTTCAAAGAATATTGAATATTATCTACTAGAAATCTTTTAGATTGAAAGAGGGTACAGTGTGTGCTCTGATAGATTTTTTTCCTCTCTGAACTAGAGGGTCTTGTTAAAATATATTATTTGATTCACGCTATGGGACCACAGGGCAGACCTTATTATTATAGTACCTTATTATTGTAGGGGGGAGACATATCTTTCCTACACTAAGCCACTGAAAGAATCAGGCTGCTGGAAAGGAGTGCTATGCAGAAAAATAAGACTAAGTACAGTCGCCTTTAAGATCCATCTAAGCCATGGACTGCATGAAGGAACTAACTTTACTTTCTGGTTTCCAGAGCTTTAACTTTGAAGCCAATTTAGGCTGCATGTGAATGTGTCAGTTCAAACTCCACCTTTTTTTATGGCCTGCACTGTATAAAGTGGCACAATATACATAACTGCTAGTTATGTTTTATTATATTTCCAACATGTCAGTTTTGAAAATTACATATTTTCCATTAAATATCATAAGTCAGGTTTCAGCGTGGTAGCCATGTTAGTCTGTATCAGCTAAAAGAACGAGGAGTACTTGTGGCATCTTAGAGACTAACAAATTTATTTGAGCGTAAGTGGGTTTTAGCCCACAAAAACTTATGCTCAAATAAATCTGTTAGTCTCTAAGGTGCCACAAGTACTCCTTGTTCTTTTATAATAATTCAAAAATGTCTTTAAAATTCTCCATATATGTTTTGTATTGCCACAGAAACAAAGTACTTGGTTTTTTCCAAGGCTAGCATTCTCATTTGTAAGGAAGGGCTGTAAGTAGTTAAGGAAAAAAAAAAAAAAAAAAAAAAAAAAAATGGGGGGGGGGGTGAGAGAGTGAGTGAGAGTGGGATAGAGAGAAAGCCAAGCTGCAAATGAGATGTCTTTCTCCGCTTGTGTGCATTCACTGTTTTGCATTACTTCGGTGCTGGATTCCTGATTTGTAACAAATTCCAAGACTGCAGACTGCAGGCCCAGCCTCTGACTAACACTATGGTGATTTATTTGAGGATAAATACCTCTGTCCCGGTCTTGTGACTGAACACAACAGTCCAAAGCAGAGTGGAATGTAAGGAATGCAGAGGGCCATTTCAGCTGAGGCAGCAGGGAACAGTATGCAGTTATCAAGCTACCTCTGACTGCTGAAGTACTCTGATCACTTCCTCCAGTCAAGAATGAAAGGAATTCTCATGCCAACCAGAACAGCATTCCCAACAACAAGAAGAACACAGCATGAATGGCACCTGACCTTCCATCCCTCACCCCCCCCCCGACACCCCATCTCCATATATTACCTGTATGTAAAGTTTCACCTCCTAATGAAATGCACTCTCAGGGTCTGAATATGATCACATAAATAACTTCTAACAACAACTGCAGCCTGTCCAGTTGTCAGAGTGGAATCTACTGAGCAGCTGGGCTCAGAGTCTCCTGGCCTTAGAAAAATGTGAAGCAGTTTTACCTTTTTTCTCCCCAGAGTAGAAAGATTAAGGATATGGGATGTGAAGGGAACAGGTTAAAAAGAAAGAGCTATATCTTGATATAAATATTATGATGTACACAGTCAACATAATTCCTACTACCTGAGGCTATAAAACAGTTTTAAAGTGCCATATAATCCTCTTGATGATCATACAGACCTTCTTCCCTTGATGTAAAGAACAAAGGAAGAGTCTGGCCCTAAATTCAAGGTATACTATAATTTTCAACATACAAAATTTTTGTAAGAAACAAACATTCTAATTAAAGTGACAGCAGCGGCATTTGCTTCTATTTGGCTAGGAAATAAAGGCATTGAAAGAGAGAAACTTACAGGTGCGGGTTGAACATTCGACTCATTTTAGAGACATGTTCATTTTCACAGTCTAGCTCATCATCCCCTTGGTCCATGCTGAACTTTCTCTTGGGGCTGATGGGAGGAGGGCCTGTTCGATGGTTGGTTAGAGCAGAGGATACTGGAAGAGACTGCATTCTGGGCTCACCTCTTAGAGCTGCTTCACCTACAGGAAGAACACAGGGTAAAATGAACACAGGGAAAAACGCATCTCCTTTTAAAACAACACTTAAGGGGAAGTTTCTGACACAGTAATGGGGCGCATGCCACACAGCATTTTCAGGACACGCTGGAAGAGTGGTTAGAAGCCAAGTATTAGGCATCACTCAGAAGACAAGTCTGTCAACCAAGAAACTGTTTAGGATCCAGTTTAAAAATAAAAATGTTGGAATAAAGTAACAGTTGAAAAAATGCACTACAGAAAGGATAATTTACTCACCTTGGGTGAGCCGAAAGGCTGAGCCAATGCAGTCTTAAAAAGTACTTTTATTCAGAAGCATTTTTTTTAATAGGATAGGCCAACTCAACACTGAACTTACATTACCTTACGATGCAAAGCATGACTGACTTTCTTTTGTGTGTGCTATGTAGGCTTTGCTCCTTCCCTATGCCAGCGTCTTTAAATTCTGGGACTACATTTCACATTTGTGCCAAATACTCATGATATAAATTATTTATTGAATAAACTTTAAATTTAATATTATATAAAATGTTGCCTGAATCAAGCCTGTCAAATATATTCATCTAATTACTCTCGGTGAACATTAAGGGGAAAATTCTGCTCTTGCTGACACTGGTGTAAATTTGGCCCTTTAATGTCATTTTGGTGCAATGAACAAAAGAACATGCCTGTATGGCACATGGCTCATAAAACTTCAATCCTAAACAAGTTAATTTTCAACTAGATTAGCTAGCAATAAACCCAGGGGATACACCTCATCACAGCATCTGAGATTTAGCAGGAAATCTCATTTGCAGTATACAGGAGTTGTATATACAAATTCAAGAAATGATACATTTATATAGTATATCCATTTGCTGTAATTAAGCATGCCTTACAAATTGGGCTGCAAACGTCTTCCCTTTACAATTAAATGCCAGTGTTCACCAATGTTTACAGCCTCCATTGATACATACATCTCTACTGCAATAGGTCAGATTTACACCTCATATGGACTTTTAAATTAAGAAAATCACTTCTGGGGGCTTTCGAGGGAGTTGAGGGTAATCTGGACTATCAACTTTACCCACCCTGCTAATGGCTTCTGAAACAAACACTTTTGTTAAAGTTTAAAATTGGTGTTTTTCCTTCAGTGTCTGAAGCATTTTAGTTTCCACATGGTCACAATTTTGGGAAATAAAATTAGGATAAACTCAAATCCATCTATAGCAATGCGGTACCTAAGAAAGAAACCTTTGTCTGCCACTACACATTTTGATATCACCACTGTTGAACAGATGATTTACAGAAAGTAGCCCTAATTCACACGGGTGACAAGTACTATTTTGTTGGAAAAAGAACGAGTGAGAAGAAAACCTCCTGAAAGTTTACCAGTAAAAATAAGCATTTTGCCAATTGAGTCAGTAAGATATAAACTAGCAAATATACTGTGACCTATATTACACCACAAAGTCATGATTTCTATTAAAGACCCTGGCACTGAAGCTAGATTGGAATTTTCCATCTTGAAACGAAATAGTAGAAAGTATGTTCTACAGCAGACATTCTGAAACTGGACATGCAGACCACGTGGTGTATTAAAACAGACAATTGTTAGTTGCAAATCCCCTACCCCAGCAGAAAAAGCCTTTACAGAAAGTAGGTTTTGCCATTAAGAACTGAACCTGATCAATAAATTCTATACTACATTTTTCAATCTTTAATGTTACCAGTAAGGAGCTCCACATATATCATGGTTACATTCTGACACAAGCCTGTGGCTACATCAATAGCACTAAATCATATCATAATCAGCTACTCCCTACCTAGCTTATCTCCCTCATTTCTATCTTTGAAGTGTAAGCTGACACCCACTTCAAAAGATGAAATCTTGATCATTCTGAAGAGTCTGATATTTCCCTTCCCCCCAATCCTTCCTCCCTCCACCGTGTCCAAGGTCACTTTTGAAGTCTCAGCCCACGTCCAGACTACCCCGCCGTATCGGCGGGTTAAAATCGATTGCTCGGGGATCGATATATCGTGTCTAGTCTAGACGCGATATATCGATCCCCGAGCGCGCTTACATCGATTCCGGAACTCCATCAACCCGAACAAAGTTCCGGAATCAACACGGAGAGCCGCGGACATCGATCCCGCGCCGTCTGGACGGGTAATTCGATCTTAGATATTCGACTTCAGCTACGTTATTCACGTAGCTGAAGTTGCGTATCTAAGATCGATTTTCCTCCCCTAGTCTCGACGAGGCCTCAGAGTGAATGTGAAAGGCAAAAATCTACCCGAACCGTCCATTCACCAAACTAGAAACTGTTTTGGTTTTCAGGAAGTTTGACACAGCATCACAGCAAAGAGACACCAAGTAACATTTCCTAAATTGGCTGTATCTTTTGTTATTTTGCCAAATATTAGGATTCCCCCCCCCCCAAAAAAAATAGTGTCTGTGGTGGCAACAGCACTTACTAACTCGATTAATAAAACACATTCAATTAGAAAGTTCATGATAGCGAAATGCTATCATCTTCTGCATTTGGTGTAATGAAAGCCTTTTTAAAGGAACATAGTAAAGCATAAAGGGTCTTCACTAGCTCTTAATAAAACCCATCAAGCTCTACAAAGATTCTGGTGGTCAATTTCTCTCAGCCTCTTAGATGTACTTAGCAAAAAATATTGGGATCATTATTCTAAGAACAACTAAAGTCACCAGCTAGTTCTGAGTGTTCTAGTGATTTCATCCATGGCGTGACAATGCCACTTAGCAAAACTAAATCAGATGAATGTAACGACCACTACAACTTCATGAAGACATTGTTACTGAGGCCCTGGGTATCAGAAGGTGTTGAAGACTTTCTTACTGAATTGGATGGCCATCAGCATCTTGCTGGAGGTGCTCAGTACTTCACAGGACTGGAACCCTATAGGGAGATAGGGCTGCCAGAAAGAACCTAAAAGAAAAGGCAGTGAGGGAGGGGGGAGGGAGATGGATTGGGGGGGATGCAACTGATGGATTGACGTCCATGATGAACACTAATGGCCTCACCATCAATTGCAGGGATAAACTGTTTTATAAACATAACCCCTGCTCCATGCATTATGCTGTATTTATCCCACACTGCAAACTCAGCCTCTCATGTGGCCTCCAAGACTGATTAGGCCTATAACTGGTTTACATTAAAAAAATTGAAATAAAAAAAGATTTGTTTTCAAGTTTTCCTCTTTACAGCACTTTAATTTAAATCAGGGAGAGAGAAACCACAACTCAGTCTACCAAACAAAATGCTGTTTTACTGACTGGATTTGTCTGTCTCTGTCTGACCACACTCTATGCTAACCAGACTGACATCATCCTACTGGCAAGACAACACTCTGATAAAACTGTATTTCATAAAATTCCACAAGCCTATACCCAATCTTCAAAATCCATTACTGCACAGGCTTGCGTCTGGGCTGCAACTGAGGCACCGATAGCCAACGCATGTTCATTATGCTTCTCATAATACTTCTCTTTGTTTCAACCAGCAGCTGAGTAAGGCATTGCATATCTGCCTCTTTCAAATGGTTCTGCTTATGACTATTCATCCCAGTGAACCTTTTTTGTTTTCTTTTCTTTTTAATTAGAACTGTTAGGCAACATGATAGCGTACAGACAAGCTAAACAGAGATAATGATGTGACGTATCATCCGCTTGTAATTGCAGTAACATACAGCTCCGTTAACAGGACTCCATGCATTCAGCAAGAATGCTCCCTCCTTTACCAACTTAGAAGTTTAAATCTGAGGTTTCTTTAGTTTAATGGACCTAACTAAAGCTATATGTTTAGAAAAGCAGCATTCCAGATCCACATATACTGGTCAGCCCTACAATACCTTGCTACTGTCCCGTAAGTACTGGATCATTTATAAGTGTTTGTGTTTTCTCCTCGAGTTCAGTCAGCACTGTCTCCCTGCTGAAATGTTACATACAATACAAGCTTCAAAAAGGCATAAATCGTGTTTTTACAAATGCTGATTTGACACCAAGATACCAGAGAAATCCCAAAATGCATCAGATAAAATCTTCTGAGAAGTCCATGACTCACCAAGACTAGAAATAAAAAAATTAATATACACACATTTGTCAGCCTGCTTCCTTCCTCCCCACCCCAGATTTTCAGTGTAGGCTGCAGCATGCCTATTCAAACATGGCTACCATATCCTATTCCCCCTCCCAATTTCCTCCTTCCAGCTGGCTGCTATTAAGTCCATAAAATCTGAGCATTAATTACACTCCAGAAATGAAAGTCTTCATCTTTCCAACCAAAGATTTACAAGATACACTTCTCAACACAAAACAGACTAAATTAAATTCTGAAACTGAGGAACATGCAGATGAGAGAGCAGTGAAATTTAACCACCACTTTCTGTATTCTCTACTCTATTCTCCTACCACCTCAAACACAGAGGGAGAAATAAAGTGCAGGGAGGAGTGATCATAAATGGGAGTAAAATTAAACAAGGACATTGGATCACAAAATGTACCCTGTTCATCAATCTTGTCAAGTGATTATAAATACAAATATTTCATAGCATGCTAAACATTGTAAAAAAGTGAAATCTTAGTAATATGAAATCTAGCAGGTATTAAATCTTCAAGAGCTGAGATTTTGTGTGAGATTTCTAAGGGATGCTGTTTAGCCATTTTACTTTAACGGTTATTTGACCAAAGGGAGCACATGCATCCACTTAGATTGTTCAATAGTAAATCCTAACTGATAAAAAGTCTATAAATAAATATTCAAGCTAGCAGACGTTATGGTATTTATACAAGCACTGTACACTTTTAACAAAACATGTGCAGACTGAAAAGAAGTTGATGGACTAGAGAATAAGTTTTTTAAGACAATCTGAATACAAGTACATTCCTAATGAAACAGTGAGAAAAAAAATCAGTGAATAGATACAGACTAATTCTAACGTATACTACAAAGGTAGCCCCGGAAATGGTTTTAAAATGATTTTATTGTGTAGCTGAGAGTGCCTCCACCTCCTCTCTTGTAACAGAGCACTCTCCTCAAACAGGAATCAGTTCAGGGAAGTTCTAGGACCTGTATTATGCAGTAGATTGACTGATTAACTAGATCGATCACAATGGTCTCTTGTGGCTTTATAGTCCATAAATCATTCACTTATTTGGCATTGGACCCGATCAGCTTCCTCACAAGATGACACCAGGCTAGCAAGAACCCAAGCTTCAACATATAAATTACAGCAGAAAAATATTGCTGGGAAACATTTGCCGACATCCAAACCATCCCTGAGAACTTCTGGCTAGCAGTGTAAAGAGAGGTCTGCCAGAAAACATGTGTCCAGAAGCTGAAACATGACCATTATGTTGCCTGTCGTATTCTGGCTCCTCCATCTGACAAGGAAAGGTTTTCTGCAGGTCTGCCCTTGACGATGCTACATTTAGGGCCTGCCACAGGAAGGAGAACATACCATAATTTAGTGCCCCATGAGCTGTTGCCCCTGCACACAGTCCCAGTCACTCCCTCATAGGCTCTCTCTACCCTTCATGGGGATAGATTGTATGGAGGATGAGAGGTAGTGCAAGAGGCTGCTTTGGGTCAGAATCCGGCTGCAGTGATATTTTCCTCCTGCAGACAGTGGGTGTTCTCACTGGAGGAGTCATCTAGGCAGCAGCCTGCATTTGACCCGCATACCATAAATCTGGTTCAGTAGCACTTGCTAAGACTGACTCCAGTGTAAGAGGCATTGAGTGTGCTATATTCCATAGAAAGCACTTCATTACTATAGCTTAAAGGATGCATGGTTAAGTGCTCAAAGGCCAGGAAATGTCAACGTTAAGGTTGCCTGCATAAGCCAAGCTTGTACATACACCCTGGGCATATCCATCACTTTGAAGTGATTATGTGATCTCCTACTATTTTTCTATATATTTCACTACTATAGAAACAGGTATGTAGTAATTTTAGTAGTCTGAACTACTCTGTAATATGCAGGAGCAGGGAAAGATACATAGTTAGCTGAGCACTTAAACTCCAGTTAAGAACTTATTAGAGAGACATGGTAGGTGAGGTAATAGCTTTTACTGGGCCAACTTCTGTTAGGTAGAGAGACAAGCTTTCAACTTTTCAGAGAGAGAGAGAGAGGAGTTCTGTGGGCCAGGCACGTTCCTGTGCTATGGCACTCCTATGGCGTGCAGGAGCAGGGCTCCATCCTGTGTACCTTTGGTGATCAGCCAGAGAAGCATTGGGGCAGGTGGGCAGGGGGAAATGAAGCTATAGAGCAGGTGAGCTGGAGCTGAACCGTATGCTTCCCCTCCATGGAGCTCCTAAACACCATATGCTAATCTTTAAGGATGCCTATTTCTGTCAAATTTCACTTTTCATACCTCAGCAGTTTTGGCTGTAGGGCAGTTGTAGGCCCCTGTTCAGCAAGGCACTTCAGCAGATGTCTAATTTTAAGCATGTGACTAGACCAGTGAAGTCAAAGCTAGCCATGTAAAACAGGGTCCTTTTTGCATTCTCTCACACTTAGTAACTCCTGCTTTCAAGGTGCTGAGCTACAGTACATGAATCCAGACAGCCTGCAGCTACACACAAGTGTCCACATTAGCTTGCTTGCAAGACCTAATTACAACCAACGCTAATTAATATATTTCCCAAGTTGCAAAAAACAAGCAGGTTCCAAAAGAAACAGAAAAAACATCCCAAGCAACTGTTGCTGTTTCCTGTAATGAAGAGCGGGCTCCTTCTCCTTGCAATGTAAATGGACTGAGGCCTGGTCTACACTACGCGTTTAAACTGATTTTAGCAGCGTCAAACTGATTTAACGCTGTACTCGTCCACACAAGACCCTTTATATCGATATAAAGGGCTCTTTAAATCAGTTTCTGTACTCCTCCCCAATGAGAGGAGTAGCACTAAAATCGCTACTACCATATTGGATTGGGGTTAGTGTGGCCGCAAATCGACGGTATTGGCCTCTGGGCGGTATCCCACAGTGTACCATTGTGACCGCTCTGGACAGCAATCTGAACTCGGATGCACTGGCCAGGTAAATAGGAAAAGCCCCGTGAACTTCTGAATTGCATTTCCTGTTTGCCCAGCATGGAGCTCTGATCAGCATGGGTGGCGATGCAGTCCCAAATCCAAAAAGAGCTCCAGCCTGGACTGTACAGGATATACTGGATCTGATCGCTGTATGGGGAGACAAATCTGTTCTATCAGAGCTCTGTTCCAGAAGACGAAATGCCAAAGCATTTGAAAAAAATCTCCAGGCTATGATACAGAGTCCACAGCACAGTGCTGCACGACAAGCATAACGGAAAGCCAAAGAATCAAATGGACACTCATGGAGGGAGGGAGGGAGTACTGAGGACTCCAGCTATCCCACAGTCCCCAGCAGTCTCCGAAAAGTATTTGCATTCTTGGCTGAGCTCCCAATGCCTGTAGAGTCAAACACATTGTCCGGGGTGGCTCAGGGTATAGCTCGTCAATGTACACCCCCCCCCCATGAAAATAAAGGGAAAAAAATTGTTTCTTGACTTTTTTCAGTGTCACCCTATGTCTACTGAATGCTGCTGGTAGACGCGATGCTGCGGCAGTGAAGAGCAGTATCCGCTCCCCTCCTCTCCCCGGTGGCAGATGGTACACTATGACTGCTATCCGTCGTCATAATCAGCCCGTGAGTGCTCCTGGCTGGCCTCAGGTGAAGCTGGCCGGGGGCACCTGAGTAAAAATAGGAATGATTCCCGGTAATTTTCAGTAGATGGTATAGAACGGCTGGTAACCATCCTCATCATAACAACTGGGGGCTGAGCTCCATCAGCCCCCTCCCTTTCACGTGTAAAGAAAAGATTCTGTACTGCCTGGACTATCATAGCAGTGGGATGCTGGGCTCCTCTCCCCCACACCGCTTAATGTCCTGCCTGGACTATCATAGCAGCTGGAGGCTGCCTCCCTCCCATTTTATCTCAGTAACAAGTCAGTGTTTCTTATTCCTGCATTCTTTATTACTTCATCACACAAATGGGGGGTGACACTGCCATGGTAGCCCAGGAAGGTTTGGGGAGGAGGGAAGCAACGGATGGGGTTGCTGCAGGGACACCCCCTAGAAGACCATGCAGCTCATCATTTCTGCGGGATCTGACACGGAGCGGCTGCGCTCTCTGGTTCTCTGATACACTGGTTCTCTAGTACATTTGCCCCATATTCTAGGCAGGACTGACTCTATTTATAGATACAACGTAAAGGAGGGAATGACCCGGGGGGTCATTCCCATTTTTGTCTTTGCGCTCCCGGCCGATCTCAGCCAGGGGCATCCATGACAACAGCAGATGGTACAGAACGACAGATAACCGTCATCTCATTGCCAATTTACAATGGCGCAGCAGATGGTACAGAATGACTGATAACCGTCTCTGCTGTCATGCAAGGGCAAATGAATGCTGCAGTGTAGCGCGGCAGTATCGCCTCTGTCAGTGGCATCCAGTACACATATGATGACAGTAAAAAAAAGCTGAACGGGCTCCATGGTTGCCATGCTATGGCGTCTGCCAGGGCAATCCAGGGAAAAAGGGCGCGAAATGATTGTCTGCCGTTGCTTTCCCGGAGGAAGGAATGACTGACGACATTTACCCAGAACCACTCGCGACAATGATTTTTGCCCCAGCTACTGGGATCTCAACCCAGAATCTCAAGGGGTGGGGGAGACTGCGGGAACTATGGGATAGCTACGGAATAGCTACCCACAGTGCAACGCTCCAGAAATCAACGCTAGCCTCGGACCATGGATGTACACCACCAAATTAATGTGCTTAGTGTGGCCGCGTGCACTCGACTTTATACAATCTGTTTTACAAAACCAGTTTATGTACAAAACCAGTTTATGTAAAATCGGAATAATCCCGTAGTGTAGACATACCCTGAGATGCTTCTTTTTCATCTGGCTCAACGCATAAGGAAGAAGGGGTATTCTTAACTGACACTGTTTCTGACCCACAAGCCAGCTCTCCTAGCAAAAACATACATTAAACATTTAAAATGCTACAGACGGACCACAAATGAATGCAAAATATTTTTACTTGCGCTCTCACTGAGTTATACTGTCACTTTATTCTTCTCCCAGAAGTATAGTAGTTAAGCTCATGAGTAGAGTCAAGAGCCACTCCTGCTCCAGTAAAAGCAATGTTGATTAATATATTACTATGTACCAGAGTCATAGTCAGGATGCACAGGGTCCAACAGCCCCAAGTATGGGATCTTGAGGATGCTTCAAAACCTACGGCATTGTAAAACGGGCTGCTGATGGTTCAACTGCCAAGCTCTCCAATTAGCAGCATTTCCTTGATGACTGCAGATTACTTTTATTGAGTGCAGCACAGAAAAACAAATTATAGCCTCCAAACGAAAAGAAAAAGGCATTTACCTGCTCCAAAAAACAACAAATCCCATTTTCTTGTACTTGCTTAATAAGACTATATTACTATTGACTGTACTACAGAAAGATGCATGTTCCATTCAACTCACTGGCAAAATACCCTTTATTCTAAATGTAATTAGAAGTGCTTGTTTACCACTAACCATACTTTTCGTGTAGTAATATTTCTCATGGATGAATCACTGAACTCTTAAAATTAAGGCCTATTTCAGATCTAGACAATGAGTTTTCCTCCTTGTGAAGTTTTAAATCTCAAACACATCTCCACGGGCTGGATTAAAAGCTCACTGAAGTCAATGGGAGACCTTCCATTGACTAAGTGGGGTTTAATCAGGCCCCAAATTGTTTTCATGTGACACATTAGCTGTATAGTTCCATTTCCAATATAGAAAATGAATACAGATTTGTTTACTCAAAACTATGGTCATGAAAAATCTGAGTAACAAATATCCCCTTAAATTCAGCTTAATTTTGTTAATATTTAGAGAACTTTACATGGACTATCATTACACTTGTGACTGGCAAACTTCAGGACTGATGTTGGTTAAAAGTTTCTACCTCTCATTTCCCAAATCTGAGCTCAACATCTACATTTAAAAAAAAAGGAAAGATAAATAAGTAATACCTAGTGAAAAATTCTACGAAAAGTCACGAATGGCTCACCAGTATCTCAGTTCTGGAGTTCAAATGACCACTCCTTTTCAAAGTTGTGGCAGTTTCTGGGTCTCTCTCTTCTCTGTCACCAAGGTAAGTGACTTATTGTGAAACATAAGAGACAGGAAAGCAGAGTTGATCAAAGGCCAGTCTGTCATTAGGTGAAAATGATCAAAGCTTAAAGACTTGCCATCCACTTCAAAAGTAAATCTGACTAAGAGTAAGGTTACAATAGGAAAGATTTGTTAAATCAGGTTCTTAAGCAGTATTTTAACGGGCTGAGTGGTATCAAGAGACATCATAAAAAGTTAAATTAAATGTAATGACAAAAAGAGGCAAATAGGAGATTCAATTTGTGAAAGTCCAAAACTGAATAACTCCTTCTGAAGAACATATAGTTAAATATTTGCAAAACTGACCAACGTTTTATTAACGGACTATATGTATACACACCGCTCAAATCTGAATGTACGTCAGCTAATATGGTTAGCCTTCTGTACGTTTAGAAGTAAGGGCATGCTGTTTGGTTGCTGTTCTGTTTGTTTGTTTGTTTTTAAATGTTAGGGCCATGTGGTGCTCTTAACTCTTATTTGCTCTCCTAGCTCATGCATTTCCTGGGATTTATAATATTTTTAGATCAATGTATTTGTATAAGCTCTACCTAGTTGTTCGATTTCCCTGGTGTGCAATACATATGAAATCCCTCAATTTCAAAATTCCACTCTGGTCAAATCTTATAGGAGGACAATACTGGGGTGAAATGGGGTTCTGTAACAGAACATGCCTGGGATATTTTAAACTGGTTAGTTCCAGGTAAGATTAAGTATTGTACTGTAACATAACTGTAGCTCTTGGCTATTGCATCTGGTAGCTCTTGGATACTCCATCTCCTTCCCGGAGTTGGCATGGTCAGTATCTTCTAAATGCAAACTTTTTGGTCCAGCCGAGCCCAAACATCTAAACAGCAATTAAACAGCCCTGAGTCAGCAGAAACAGGACAGCCATGGGTGTTTAACTGCAGTACAGAAATACCCTTGGGCTCCCCGCAAGGAATACATGCCTGACTGACAGTGGATCCCTTCAGCCTGTTGATTCTGTAGTGTTCTTTACTAGGGGTATGGCTACATTTGGAATTTCAAAGCGCTGCCGCGGCAGCGCTTTGAAGTGTGAGTGTAGTCAGAGCGGCAGCGCTGGGAGAGAGCGCTGGGAGAGAGCTCTCCCAGCGCTGCATGTAAACCACATCCCTTATGGGTGTAGCGTGCAGCGCTGGGAGCCGCGCTCCCAGCGCTGCTGCCCTGATTACACTGACGCTTTACAGCGCTGTATCTTGCAGCGCTCAGGGGGGTGTTTTTTCACACCCCAGTTGCAGCGCTGTAAAGTGTGAGTGTAGCCAAGCCCCTAGATGATGCGAGCCAGTATTCTTCCCTAGATGCTGCTAAACTGCAGTGTTTGGACTGCAACAAGGCTTTTATCATGGTCCTCTTGACAGAAATACTGTACAGTCCCAGGCTAAAGAAACAGACCTTAGTAGCTTTGTTCAAACACTAAAAGGAAAACAAAAACACTTGTAGCTTCTACCATAGGCAACAGATATTGTGGAGACAAGGAAAGAGTCAGCTACTCAATAAGGACAGACCTGTTACGCTGCAGAGCTAATTTCAAAATCATCAGCCCATGGACAACGGTGTCTTCAGATCAGGGTGTAGCATCATGGGAGAGGAAAAGGGGTAAAGGAGGCAGAAGATAATGTCTTTCTACAGATAGCTGAACCAGGCTGGTCTGCATAATCGTTATGGTGTTGGTTGTGTCCCCATTCAGCTTGAGGACCATTTTGTGAAGCTTGCAAGCTCTTTCCCTTACTGAAGCAAAATAACATGGATTTTATTTGTTAAGAGATATAGGCCAAATGCCTGGAAGTCTTGCCTCACAGCTATGGCTTTATTTCCTGGAGAGGTGTCTGAGATGCGTCTGCACCTTTGGGGATAGAAAATGTGGACACAGAAACTATGAAATAGTCACAGGTAACGTGGAAAGGGGGACTAGTGGATGATGCTGATGGGTCTCTACTGATGAGGAAATGCAACAAGTTGCTACACTGTCTTCAAAACTCAAACAGCCTTAATGAAGGGCAGCCTGGGTAGCACCACAATTCCTCTGGGAAACTGAGATAGAACAGTTAGCTTTATAACAATGATACCTAACCAGACTGCAACGAAAGAAATGCACAAAATTCTGTCTGTATAACATCAGAAGGAAGTAGACTATTTGGACCCAGCAGGCAATATGTCCTCCTTTTTGAGCAAGGGTTTGACATAAAGGTTGCCCATGCAATTCCCCTCAAATTACAAAAAAAACAAGCTTGAATTTAACAACGTCTTCTCCTCCTACCTTATAAATCAAGAGCATAGCAAAGGGAATGGTAAGGATACTTTATGTGCTTGCAGCTGCGCTATGAGAGGGAAGGATTAACTTAATATCAGGAGCAGTCCAAGCGTTATTAATGTCAAGGTACGCTAGCAGATACAGTTCCCCTCTAATACTGGACTTTTCTTCTTCAACAGTAAAGAAAATGGCCAGCATATATGTAATTTGGTTCCTCTAGTATACTGGTTTTCAAGCTTTTTTCATTTGTGGGCCCCTAAAAGATTTTGAATAGTGGTGTAGACCTCTTTGGAAATTGTAGACATAGTTTGCAAATCCCCAGGGATTTGCAGACCATGGGGTTGAAAACCACTGCTCTAGTAGAAGCCATTCCTGAGTCTCAAAAAACCCATTATGCCCCTATTGGGGGATCAGAGGAGATTATTACTGCATCTCCTTAGACGGTATGAAGAAAAAGAAGCTGGCTATTCTCTCTCATTCAAATGCACCTCTTCATAGTGACTGCAACAGATGTTATCAGAGACTAAGTGAGCTGCAGGAAGCAGTCTGTCCTTGGGTGTTAAAGGACTGATGGGATCCTACTTCAGAGCAAGAGCTGGCCAATTTATTTTAAGTAGAGGATGGTGGTTTGAGGGCCCACGTTACAACCTCACTTCCAATAAACCTTTCACAGAGAGGAAGCGAAGTCAGACAGGAAAGATGGAGGAAGGGTTGTGTCTACTACTGAGAAATTACACGCTGACTGGACAGGATTTCCTACCACCGACCATAGATTTCTGGTCAGCCAGGATAAGTTTGTCAGAGCTCCTGGAAACTGGGGGAATGAGCATAAATCAGAGCCTCTGAGGCACTCTAGATGGATGGTCTTGAGATCAGCGAGGGCACATTCTACATCTCAAAGGACTTCAGCCAGGAGTCCATTGTCTTGCTCTCTCACCCAACCCCTAATTCTTATTAGTCCTTTGCTGGCACACACTTTTCTTGGCTCACCTGCCTTCAGGCTCACAAATTCAACCTTTCCTTATTTCTTCCAGTCAAAGAAGCAGAAACATGCCTCCATCAATCACTCCTACATTCAGCACAGCGAACACTGGGATCTCTGGACAGACTGCTAGAAACAAGATCCAGATTTCATTGGTGTTTCTGCCCGTCACTCATGTGATGACAGCAACTGATCCAAGAACTCTAGCAATCAAATCTCCAACTATGCACTATCATAATATCACATTCCAGCTAATTACGTGATTCAATGATTCTGGACTACTAGAAAGTGTACCAGTTCCAACTCACTTCGGGTAACACTTCCCTGCATTACCTTAAAGGTGCATATTTAAAAACTTTAGTGTACCTCCACTGTCCACCGGCTGTTAAATATGGCATATGCTTCAATCTGCAATAGAGCTTGCACTGCTCCAAACTCCAGTTACACATTAGTGACTGGGAAAGCCGTGGTCATGGACAGCATAGGTGATGTCTTCAGCTGGGAGACAGTGCCATTGGCCACAGAGGTAAACATTATCTTACCCTGGCTTTTGTGCAACTCTGCCTTGCTGCAGCAGGCCCAGGGTCCTACAGCTAGATAGCAACTTAGCTGGAGTCTCTCCGCCCCACACCATGTCCAGTATTTCAGATGTATTGACAGACTTTTGGAAGCAAACATAAAACAAACTAGCAGGGTGTCTGGCCACATTTTTTTTGTGAACCTCACAAGTCTCTAGAACATGGAACACTAAAGTATAAACAAACCAGCTGATGAGCGCAGAGCGTCTGTTCTGATTCATATTGTTGAGGGGAGGGATGGAATTCTGGCTCCTTTCAAGGCCACCCAGAATAACTCCTTTTTAGGACAGCTAGCACCCAATTAACCCAGGTGCAAACAGGAATCCTAAAACTTTCCTCAATTTTGTTCAATTCAGGGAGACACCAGGGTTCATTATAGCTGGGAGGTGGGGGGCACTAAAGGCTCTGTTTGTCCCATTCTGTGCTAACAAGGAAGAAAGGATTTAGTTCAGACACTGAGCTTTAAGACACATGCTAAATTTTCCTGATATAGGTGACTCACTGGGATTTTTATTTGCATATCTCAAAAGCAGATGGTTGAAAGCATATCTAGGTCACTAACAGATTGAGATCATGATATGGTTTACTGGTTGAGGCAAAGGACCATAAAGTCAGGAATTCTGAGTCCCATTCCCAGCTTTGCCACTCATTCACTGTTAAGTGACTTGGTCAAGTTCACACTTCTCTTTGCTTCAGTCTCCCTATCTGTAACTAGGGATAATATCTGCCAATTTCACAGGCGTGTTGGAAGGCTGAATTAGAGCCCATCAAACACTAAAATCCTTTGGATGAAAGGTGCTGGAAGTGCAAAATACCTTACAAAGCATATTGAAACATTTGTTTTGCTTATCACATTCATTTCTATATGGCCCCAGTGAGAGCCACTTGTAACCAGTTAGGGTGGTGGTGAATTTAATCCACTGCAAACATAAATACTGCACTTCCTAAGGCAAGTGCTGTAGTACTGCCAAGCAGTTACCTACACTGCTAGGGAGTAGGACTTTCAAGATTCTCAAAGAAGAGGATTTCTGATTTTTCACTAATAAACTAAGATGTGTCACAGATATCTTGGTTCCAGAAATATGGGAAGGAAGGGGGACATTGGAGAGAAAGAACCAGTCATGCTGCTATAAGAGTCAGTGCTAATGCAGGACATCTTCATGGCTCCAGCTTTGGAGTTCGTTGGTAAATGATGTAGTCTGTTGTCTAGAATAGGGCAGCAGTGAAAAGTTCACCTCTTAACTGGTTTCAGAGTGTTCAGCAGGAAAACTGTGCATGTCAGCATTCTCTCAGATGGCTCCATGTGATTTAATGTAAGTTGACCACAGAGTGACAGCTTTCTCAAGATGCCACAGCATGAAAACTGAGGGGTGGGGGTGAAACAGCAGCAATGCACACCAGATGTCAGAAGAGGACATCTAAAGGTCTTTAGCAAGAACCACTATATTAAAAAAAAATCCCCTTCCACGCTATAAATATTTATACCAAATCCAAGAAACTGGCTGGGATTTAACTACTTTGGTATGAATCATGTGGCACTTCCCTTTCCCTCTCCCTACTTAAAATGCATATAAAACCACCACAAAGGAGGTGCTGTACTCTCATGGCTATTTCTTTTTAATGCTAGGAATATGTTTTTCTCAAGCTTCCACTTTTTATCAGAATACTTTCCAAACAATAAATATTCAGCACAATTGGATATTCCTGTTTTAGTTGGCTAACTGTTGAATGGTATTTACTCTTCTTCCTAGGTTATTTTAGGGTCACAGAAACAAGATATTTTTGCTTTTTTTTTTAATGACCTGCTGAATTAAAATTAGGAATATAAAACATTGATTACGAGAGGTGGAACAAGTCTAGGGACTGTCTTAAGACAGCAATACAGATCAACAAGGGGACACATCTTAATGTCTGATTTCGAAACCCTTAGAGCTGCAGAGTTTAGAAATTCCCCAATCTGTTTGTTTTACAAGTAGGAAAATGGGGAAAACATAGTGGTGGATTAGCAAAGTTGCATTTCAGTGTGCCATGGAAACAGTGTCTGTCTAGCTATTTCCCATCACCACAGCATCCAGGTGCCACTCTCAAAAACACCAATGAGAATTTCTGCACATGGGAAAAAAACATTCTTCACCCCATCTTTAACTGCCTTCACTTAACAGATCTTCACTGTGAGCTTTGGTTTTGTTTGTTCCTATATGAAGTGTTGCTGGGCCACACTCCCACCCTTGTTAACAAGGGATGGTTCATGTCCAATCAGCCCTTCTAAGTTTTTTGGCTGAGAAAGTACAATAATCATTTGAATATTGGATATTTCTCCTTGTCTCTTATGTCTCTTCTGCATCTAACCACGACTCACATTGAAGAGCCTAGTGTTAACACACAAGAGAAAAGTTCTATTTTTCTGTGTTGATGTTAAGCTCTACAAACTGGGAAGGCATCATGAAGAGCAGCCTGCATGGCTGCCCTGCCAATCCTATATCCAGGAACAACTACTGCTTTTCAAACAGTCAGTTCCAAACCTTTTCCTGGGAGAACAAGATATTTCTTGGAACCTGCTAACAGAGTTTGGAAGGGTGATGGGAAAGTTAACAATGCTACGTGCTAAGTGAGCCATGGAGGAAAGATCCCTCAGGAAAAATGAGCAGTGAAAAGTAAAGGTATGATGATGCACTTTAAATTAAAAAAAAAAAAAAGGAAAGTAGGGTTCTTGCAAACGTGTGCTGCAGAAAGAAAGGAGGCAGAACAGTGATGAAAATAACTGGACTGATAATTATCTGCTGCAACAGTGGATTTGCTATGTAACGTACAGCTTCCTTCTCTTTTCCTGCTATGATACAAGAACTATAGACCCTCAGCGTTATTCATAAATATTATTACTACTGGCCACATAAATCCTCTAACAGGAAGCATTACCTTGTGTATGTTATTTTTCCTCCCACTGATGCAGCAAGGAAGACACACAAAACAGCAATATGCAAAATTTGTGTAGGGAAAAGTTAGAGAGGTGCACAATAGCCCTGTACTTCCTTGTACAACAGCTTCCTGTCCCGTGGGACATGGACATTTAGTTAAATCAGTGGCCAGGAAAAACACTGATCTAATTTCAAAACACCAAATACTGACAAAACTTAGGAGGAACAAACCTTCTAAACCAAATTCTACTACACAATTTTCTTCTGTATTCACAAATATTTATTATTTCAACATGGCTGCTAGGCGGCTTTGGAACATCTCAGCCCTAAGGGATTTAGGCACCCAATTTCCATTAAGATTATGCATCCATATCTCTTTGATGGCTTTGAAAATCTCAGCCTCAGTGTTGTTCCTGCTGGCCTAGACGACTGGCTAGAAGCGATGCTTCTATAGTCCCAAAAAGCATCACTACTTTCCCCTCGCCAGAATTACACAAGAAAATCTTTATTGAGACTTTCCCATATAAAGTGCTACAAGACGATCTTATTTTGGGACTAATTTGAAAAAAAGATACTGGTGACCCAAACTATTACTAACATTAGGATTATAACCCCTCACAACTCCACCCATCCACATGAGACTGACAAGCCGACATTGATAACCTTAATTACGAGTTCAGCCACCTATTTGAAATTTCTATCTATGCTAGATGGTCCACTGCCACCCTTCCCTCCCCATACCACCTCGTCCAAACAGTACACTCCTAATAGAGAGTGCAGAGCACACTCAGGTGCCATTATACATACATCATGATGGTTGTCAGGGATGCAGCCTTTCCTGGCCACCCACACACTAGGACTGCTGTATGGGGAATCAAACGCTGTGCGCTCTGGATTCCCAGGGGTATTTCAAGCTCCTGGAGCCTGAATGGAGTCCAGCCATTGCCCCAAACCCGGGATCTGTGAGCACATGCTCAGGGCACAGATCTTCTATCTGATAGCCACCTCCAAGTGTTGGGACTTGCTCTCCAGCTACCTGGTTTTTCAGGGCACAGCACTGACCCTTCCAACTCCCCACGCTTAAACACGCCCATCCCAAGAGTCCCACTAAAGAGGTATGAATCTTCTAGTTTATCATTTAACTCTCTCAGGTGCATGCAGCGGTTGTGTTTAAGTCAACAGGCACACACACTTTGTTCAGTCTCTCAGCTTTATGCTCTTCCTATTTAATCATGGAAAGTACAGGAACGTACAGATTGCCCAAAATAATAAAACATCCTAAACACAATGTCCCTCCTCGCTAGCTCTCTCTTCCCTTGGCAGACCATCTGTGTTCCAGCTTGTAAGGTCCTCCACCCCCTAGCCCTATTCTGCTCCTGCAGCAGCCTCCCTCATCTTAATCTTGTTCAAAATGGCTCCCCCTATTATCCCCTCACCCAAATTTCCTCCCCCGACCCCAGCCCCTTTACAGATTCCTGCTGGGAGGTCACCTGCTTCTTTTGTTCTGCCTTTTGGTAATTTTCCATTACTCCAAATTCCCCCCTCCCCTTCAGACATGAGGAGAAAGCTTCTTCTCCCAGGAGAGCAAACCTATTGTCCCAAGGTGTTTTACTTTGAATTGACAGTTCAGCGCTGATCATTCACCATTGTTTCTGGCCTGTCAGAAACATGACAGGCCAGCAAACTCACAAGGGATCCACCTACATATTGGCTTTTCAGGACACAGTTCATTTCACGACACAATTTCATAAAATCATCCAAAAATCAGAAGTGGTACAGACACAAGCCCCTATGCATCACAACGGTCACTTATATAAGCAGGGCAGTCAGAAGGAGCTTTTGCAATGCCTTAAAAATATTTGATGAAGCACCAACAAGAAAGCTGCCCCATAGAAATTAAAACAGCACTGTGGAAACACATGGGGTATACGTGACTGCACCCATGGATGGTCCTAGCGTGCCAATACAACAGCCAGCAGTGCCATATCATGCAGTCAATTACCTTCCAAAGCATATGGCTTTTATTGAAAGGGAAAAGAAACAATGGCTCTCTGTGTATCAAGCAACAATTCCATGCTGATTTGTAAAGCAATATTTGAGGGAGCTGATACAGACTGTGTGTAAAAGAAAAAGCTAGCTGGCATTAAAATAAAATTAAAAACAAAACTGGGAAAGCACAATACAATTTTTGTAAACACTCCTCCAGAAACTTGTATTCATCACTACCTCGTGCTATTATCAGTGAAGAATTATGGCCTCTGTCCTGCTGGATTATTGTTACTGTAAACAACTTTGCTAAATTGCTTGGCACACTGTCTGCCTGTAGCATGTTAAACTCTACAGTCTACTCAGCCAGAACCAAAACATAAAGGTCCATTTGTATTAATCCTCAAAAAGGAATTAAGAGGCAACTATTTTCATGCAAAGTAGATGTTTAAAAAAAAAGCAAGACCAATACATATGGATGAACTTTTTCCATTCATAATTTTAGATGCCACACAATGCCGACTGTTGTTTAAGCTTCTATTTGCTCTCTAACAGTCCTCTGTACAATACAGTGCATTGTTTAACTTTGGAGCAATTTAAGCTTTTTCAGTGTATTCTAAAGTCCCTGGATTTACATCCAAAGAAACTTGGCACTGACACAAATTTCACTTGTGAGTAACAAGTCACAGCCTTTAAACAAATTCCTCATTAATGCAATGCAGTGGAACATTTGCTTCTATAGATCTTACCAAACTTTATCTCTGGAAATGGGCTGCTTATCTTATCCCCTTGAAAGTTACAGAATACCCCCAGTACCATATTTGTTTGTTCATTCTTGATTTAAGGTCCTTCAGTAAATGTCAGAGGGCCTTAGAGGAATATCAAAACTCCAGGGAAATACCGTTCAAACCCAAACTGCTCCTGTTTTGCAGGACCAATGACGAAAAGAATCTTAAAGTTCACACTGAAGAGGACACTCCCAGTCAGTGACAGGAGATACTAAAACAAACATTGGAAAAAAGTCTATAATTCTTTGTTTTCTGATTATGAAAAAAGGTATTTAAAAATAAAAAACTTATTGAATATAAATGTAGAGGACTCTCTAGGTTTGTCCCAGTGTATTACCGTACTTTGATTAAAATAATGAAGTTAATCCAGAGGGAAGCAGTCCAGTACAGTGTAAATAAAAGAGAAACTAAGTAAGATATTTTAGTTCACTATGTAAGTGGTTTTCATAGGGTTCAACATTTCCACTCACTCTTATTTGAAGAACAGTGTTGTAAAGCTATTTTTATATATTTAGAAACTGAAACAGGAATTGGAGTTAATAGGAGAAGCTGATTATACAAATCCAGAGTGAAAAGCAAGATCAGCCAAACAAAAACACAACACACATCACCTGGTAGAAACTATTCTTTAGAACTTAAAAGAACATGTGATATTTCATTAAAAAAAAGTGAACAAATGAAGTTAGCAGAATTACTTTCAGGCTCTGTGTACTATATCATATATCTACACTGGGCTTTTTGGAAAACATACACATTTAATAATAGCTTGCTTCGCACTAAAACACTACATATCTTTACTAGTTGGAAATTGTAGCCAAGTAATTACAGGAAGTCAGTGAAGTAATTATGTAATATGCAACTAACTAGTATAAGCTGTGTACATTAAGCTAGGAAACAAAACAAAAAGTGGTATTTTTCCTGTAAATCTGGATCCACTTTTCTTGATAACAAAATCCAGTTTTCTTGACTGTCCATAAGACATTGCAGAACAAAAACTATTTTGAGCGCTCTGAGTCTCATAACATGCCTGGAGGAATTTCTCTACATTTTACTGCATTTTTTTATACCATTCCCAGTGCAACAGTCCAAGCCCCGGGAACACAGTAATAATGCAAAGCATTAGACAATGGAAGAGGGAGGAACGAAGACAGAAATCTGCCTTCCAACACAGAGCCATCTGTGCACTCCGTGAGATAAACAACAAAGTTAAACAATCTTCCACTGGAGGACTGCACCTTCTCATAAATATTTAAGTTGCAATTATCAGGAGCCAAAGTTTACCAATCCACTGCTGGCGTACCAAAGGACAGGCTCACCTGTGATTTGTTTTGTTAACTCAAAGCTCTGCCTTCATTACCTCACACAAGACTCCCAGAGAAAGAATATGAAACTAAAGTAAATTGAGTTTCCACAGCAAAACAAGATGCAGATGTTATACCTCAGAGTACATCCCCAGATCAAGTGTTTGTCATTTGATATGCAGCACTAGGAATTTGAGACTGGTACAGAATGGGTCTGCTTTATGGCCTTTTCACCCCAGTGAGGACACCATCTCCCATGAGTTTCCTGATTTCTCTAAGCTCATTAGAGAGAGAACAATGAAACTGAAGGACTACTCAATTAAACTGGCAGTTGTTGATAAATGTCACACGGAAGATAAATATACGTGATTCAGTTTAAGCATGAATATCAAGCACTTGAATCTAAAAGCCTCCATTTTTTCTATTTCTAATTGCACCAAACTGACTGAAAAATAATCTGCTTGAACAGCTGATCATCAACATCATCATGTCTGCCATCATTCTCCTGATGGAAGTGTGAATAGCTCTAGATTGAAGAAGCTGAGGCATTTGTCTCTCCATCTAATGAGAAAAACTACATAATTATCAATCATGTTATACAATTAAAATAATTTTGCTGCCAAGCTATACGTTGATTGAGGCATCACTAACCATTTAAAGCCAAGAGAGTCTAATGAGAACATTCAAAAGGACAAAGGTTATCCACACAAAATAGTTACCTCAACAGACATTTCAGCCATCTTGCAGGAAGTGAATGGCCCATCCAAGGATAAATTCATTTATGTGTATACCATAGGCGCTGACTACATGAGTGCTCCAGGGCTGGAGCACCCCAGGAACAAATAATGATGGGTACTTAGCACGCACCGGCAGCCTGCCCCGATCAGTGCCTCCCCCTGCACCCGGTGCCTCCTGCCTGCCAGTGGCCCCTCCAATCACTACTTCCCTTCCCTTCCAGCACCTCCTACCACCACAGATCAGCTGTTTAGCAGCAAGCAGGAGGCGCTGGGGGGAGGGCAGGGAGAGGAGCAAAGACCAGGCACGCTCAAGGAAGTGGGCGGAAACGAGTGGGAAAAGGTGAGATGGGGTGGGGGCGGGAATGGGGGTTTGAGGAAGTGGTAGAGTGGAGGCAGGGCCTGGGGCAGAATGGGGGTCGAGCACCACGCCACCCCAACCCCCCGGGAAAGGACAAAGTCATCACCTGTGATAGATACTATCATCTTAAAATATCTAGAAGCCCTCATACTTCAAGCATGATGATTCACCTGGTATCTATTCCTGCTTCTGCCACTGATCTGCTGCATGACCTTGAACAAAGTCACCTCACATCCCCCACACAATTGTTTCCTCTCCCATTTTGTTGTTGGTTATAAAGCTCTCTGGGGCAGGGACTGTCTTTTACCATATTTTGTAAAGCGTCTGACAGTAATGTACCAATCTCAGTTCAGGTTTCTAAGCCCTACTATAATACAAATTAATAACAATAGTAATAATAATAATAATAATAATAATTCTCAGTTGTGCCATTCATTTGGCTAAACCTGTAATGCACCCACCTACCCCAGAAGAGGAGGGCCACTTTATGTTGGACGATCTCAGCAAACTTTCATTTAGGGCACATCTACAATGGCAAAGTTACAGCACTGGCAGTTACAGCGCCGCTCGGAGAGTGCTGAAGGGAAACTGGTGTTGTGTGTTAACACTGTCAGTTGCCTGTGCAAGAGCATATTCACACGTGCGGCAGTATTCAGAGCGGTGCACTCTGGGCAGTTATACCACAGAGCACCTCCTTCTCTTCTGCCGCTAAGACTTGTGGGAAGGTGGAGGAGGTCGCGCAACATCTGGATCCTGTCCCAATGAGCCATGATGCATTCCTTCACATCCCAGAAATCCCTGTGCTTCCGTATGCATTTGGCACCATCTTTCAACAGTTTGTGTACTGCGCACCCTGCCTTTTGGGGCTCCAGGAAGGGATCCCAAACTGCTGACCAGTATGCTGCTCACTCTGACCAACACATCACAAGTGGCAGTAGAGTTATTCCTTAAACTACAAAGGCAAGAGGAGTGTGACATTGATCTCGCCATGCGTAGTAGCTACGACATGAGATTGCTTGTGGCATTCATGGAGGTGCTCACCACAGTGGAACGCCACTTTTGGGCTCAGGAAACGAGCACTAAGTGGTGGACTCACATTGTCATGCACGACTGGGATGACAAGCAGTGGCTGCAGAATTTTCAGATGAGGAAAGCTACATTCATGGGACTGTGTGATGAGCTCGCCCTAGCCCTGTGGCACAAGGACACGAGAATGTTGTTGGAGAAGCATGTGGCGAATGCAATGTGGAAGCTGGCTACTCCAGACTGCTACTGATTCGTCACTAACCAGTTCAGCGTGGGAAAGTCGACTGTTGGACTTGTGCTGATGGCAGTGTGCAGGGCCATTAATTGCATCCTGCTTCAAAAGACTGTGACTCTGGGCAATGTACATAACATTGTGGATGGCTTTGCACAAATGGGCTTCCCTAACTGCAGAGAGGCGATAGATGGTGCGCATATTCCAATTCTGGCACCAAACCACCTAGCCACCAAGTACATTCATCGCAAGAGGTATTTCTCAATGGTTCTCCAGGCGCTTGTGGATCACTGTGGGCGTTTCACAGACATTAACACAGGCTGGTATGAAAATGTGCATGATGCAGGCATCTTTCAGAACACTGGCCTATTCAAGAAGCTGCAAGTAGGGACTTTCTTCCCAGACCACAAGATCACTGTAGAGGAAGTCAAAATGCCCATTGTGATCCTGGGAAACCCCAACTACCCCTTAATGCCATGGCTTAAGAAGCCATACACAGGGCACCTTGACAGCAGCAAAGAGTGATTCAACAACAGGCTGAGCAAGTGCAGAATGACTGTTGAGTGTGCTTTGGGCCATTTAAAAGCCTGCGGGCGATGCCTGTATGGGAGGCTGAACCTGGCTGATTTACAATATTCTTATGCTTATAGCCACATCTGTACACTCCATAATATTTGTGAAGAGAAGGGTGAAAGCTTCACTCAGGGCTGGACGGCAGATGCTCAGTGCCTGGAGGTTGAGTTTGAACAGACAGAGACCAAGGCCATTAGGGGAGCACAGCACGGGCCATAAGGATCAGGGATGCCTTGAGGCAACAATTTGAAGCTGAAAGCCACTAATATTTTTTGCTATGCTCGGGATTGCAGTGCTTTTAATGGTAGGAGGTAATTGTTACACACGATACAAGGGGTTTAACATAATTGTATGCTGCTTTGCAGTGCTCTTTTTGCTTTAAATGAATAGAATAAAGATTGTTTTCAGACCAACACAATTCTTTTATTAAAAGACAACAACCAGAAGAGAGAGTCAAATGAAAAAATATATCAGCAGGAATGGGGATGGAGGAAGGATCTCTGGACAGCTAAAGATTTGTGTATGTCCAGAGATCATATCCAACCTTCTCCTTTGGAGTACAGTGCAGTGGGTACTGTACTTCTGCAGGACCAAACTGCAGAGGGATGGGTGTTGAATGCACTGGGTAGTGGGAATCCACAGTGCTGGACTGTGAGGAGGGAAGAGTGGAATGCTGCGGGTAGAGAGTGGAGCCAGGAGGTTGATAACAGTGTGCTGGCGGTATCTGGAGGGCACATGAGAAAGATTTTTGCTACAGTGGCTGCAGGGGAGGGCGGGTGCAGAGCTGCTCAGTTTGAAGAGCTAGTATTGCCTGGAGCACGTCTGTTTGGTGCTCCATATTTAGGAGCCGCTCTGTGGCTTCTTTCTGGCATGCCACATTCTCCTTTCGGTCCCTCTTCTCGCTGTCCTGCCGCTCTTTCAATTCCTGTTTCTCGGCAGCGGAGTGCATCATAACTTCATGCAGAAAGTCTTCCTTATTTCTTGGCCTCTTTCTAATTCTGCACAGCCATTCTGCTGCCGATAACAAAGAGGGATGCTGGCCTTCCAAGGTCAGCTCTGTGAAGTTTAAATGCAACACTTTACAGAAGCAGTAATTTAGTGCTTTAAAACACAGCCAGTACTCACACACGTATCACTAACTGGCTGACCCCAGGCAAGCACACATGAGCCATAAGACCCCCAGATTGGTGAGTAGCTGTAGGGACAGGGTAAATCACTGTTCCTGGACCCTGCTGTACACTGGGCACATGGCTCTTGGGGAGAGCCAGCACTGTAGGGGGGGGCCTGATAATCATTCCAGCCTGCACACTTTGCACAGGAGGTGATCATTATGGAAGATATCTTGCTGCTGAGGGTGAGCTGGGAATGAAGGGAGGGTCTCCTCCAAGGCTGCGACTTCCGCCCTGGCCCCTATGCGGATTGCCTGTGTGCAACAGTGGACCCCACCCACCCCCCACCCCATGACAGCACAGTGGCGCTGGAAAGTTACCATTAATGGGGCAAGAAACAAAGCAGTTCTGCCAAAGAACTGTGGGAGCAGATTGCCCAGTATCTCCACGAGAGTTTCCTGGAGATCTCTGCGGGAGAGTCCCATGAAGTGAGGGTGTCAATCAACAAGCCTGTTCCATCGCTCAGACTAGGCATGCGGTGGGAGAAAAGCCTGCTTTCTGCAACCCTCCTGCCCCCAACAACTCGCTTCAGCAATTCCCAAAATCAGATCCACTTACCAGGGGCCTCCTCCCCTGCTAGTGCTTCGCCAAGATCTGACTGCTGTGGCCGGCTAGGCTCCTCAGGGGTAGAAAAGAGCTCCTGGCTGCATGCATCTCTGGCCTCCAAGTCTTCCTCCCCCTCCACATCCTCGTCCAAGATTTCCTCCTTCTGGCTCAGTCCACTCTTGACTGGAATGCGAACCAACAAGTATCTACAGGGGCCTTCACAGTGGAGGTGGGGTCGCTGCCGAGTATTGCATCCAGCTCTTTGTAGAACTGGCAGCTCATGGGCACAGCATTGGAGCAGTGGTTTGCCTCCCGCGCCTTGTGGTAGGTGTTCCACAGCATCTTCACTTTTAACCTACATTGCAATGTGTTCCAGTCATGGTCCCTTTCTATCATGCACTGTAAAATCTGTCTATAGGTATCATAATGCCTATGGCTGGAGAGCAGCTGAGACTGCCCTGCCTCCTCTCTCCAAATGCTAATGAGGTCCAGTTGCTCAGCATTGTTCCAAGCGGGGGATCGCCTGGTGCGTGCAACAGGCATGGCCACTTGGAAAGACACGCGGAAACCATTGCATGCATCACCGAGCAAACAGAAAGGGGACTTTCAAATTTCCACAGGAATTTACGGAGTGGAGCTAACGATTAGTCACCTGAGGGCAGGGCAGTAGAGTTCAAACCAATGACCAGAGAGGTGAGAACAGGCATCATGGGACACCTCCTGGAGGCCAATTGCAGCTCTATAACTGACCAGCATGTCTATGCTGGCACTGCAGCACTGTAGCCCCGGCGCAGAAAGTTGTACACCTCTCGTCGGGGTGATTTTTTTAAAGCGCTACAACTGCACAATTGCTGCGCACTAAGTGACTTGGCAGTGTGCGCAGAAAGTTGCTTTACTATGCAGAAACTTGCCAGTGTAGACAGGGCCTTAGCTTCTTTCTTTGGCTTTCATCATTCTCGCCTCCCTCACATAGTAGACTGGCTCACAGTTAGGAACAGCATCCGTGACATAAGCAACTCAGAGACCAAAGATTTACCCATTTTGCTTTGGTTTATGGCAGGCAACCCAACTTCTCTCTGAGGTCTCCCTAACCAATAGACTAGCTAGAACACACTGCCAGCCAAAATATTCCCCTAATCATGGCTGTATAATGACAATGCCGTGGAGGGCAGCAGAAGCGCTTCAAAGAGATACAGAAAGTACACCTTAAAAAGAGAGGCATCAACCCAACAAACCGGGAGGACTCAGCACGGAACAGACCCGTATGGCACCACACCATATACCAAGCCACATCTCACTTTCAGGAGGACAGAGAAGCAACAAAGGAGGAAAGAAAGGGCACAACAGTCCAGCCAACAACTATGTCTCCTCCAAGATTACATCTGTCACTTCTGTGGGAAAATCTGCAGGGGACAAATTGGGCTCTTCAGCCACTTAAAAACCCAACAATGAACCCCCTTGGCAGATATCATCCACACGTTGAGGGATAGCCAAAGAAGAAAGAAGAAAAAAGAATGACAGAGTGCTGGGTAAAGACAAAATTAGACCCACTCTGAAAGACTGCTCTCATCCACTGGTCATTAAGCACCACCAGAGTATTGGCACTACTTAACCATCTGAAAGTTGTGGGTGCCAGTTTTCTGGGCAAGGAAAACAGAGACTAAACTTGGCATCCAATTATAGTCCTCTACATCAGCACAATACATTGTGCTGGGCTACAGGGCTAGCAGGACATCCTTGTTGGGGAAAGAAGCTGCTTTTCCTTTTGAAGGGCCTGATCCTATCACCAATACATCCATGGAACACCCACTAAAGTCTGAGGTGCTGCGCCTGCAGATCCATGGCCAGTCACTACATTGTATTGGCTTGTTTATGCTGGAGGCGAAATTACCAAGTAAGAGGAAAACGGCCGAATCCTCTCCCAATGATAACGGTGCCCACATTTCACCAGTACCTGAATTGTCTCAATAAGTGAGGGCAAACAACACTGTTCTTTTAATAATGACTGAGACAGAAAATTATACCACTTTATCTGAAAGGGGCAGCTGAAGCAGCTATTCAGGAAAAGCAGCAACATGCTGCCATTTTCAAAAGAGCTTCAGGGAATAAAGGCACTCATTTTCCACTGAATTTCAATAGGATTTATGCACCTAATTTTCTCCAGCCGTTTTGAAAATCCCAATCTATTATATAGATCTAATCATCATATAGTGCATTTGTATCTTATCTTACATCTGCAAAAGTACTTTTCAGGAGACTGTGTAAGTAGTTCAAGTATGATCCCAAATAAAGACTAATTAATTGAATCTGAAAAACACTGTTCTCAAGTATACATATTACTGCAGCGTTGATTTTGAAAAGACAAGATCCATCATTGCCGACACAACTCCCCTGTAAAATAAATACTTTGGCATTGGCATGGCAGATCTGCAAGCATCTCTAAAAACACCCTTCATAGCTCAGTGCAGATGTGGTCAGTGTTTATACTTTTTAAACCACTGGGATATAAACACCTCACTATAAACACTGCTCAAGTTTTGCTTTTTTTCATTTCTTACATGTTTATTTTAGTGTTAAAAATAACGTTAACTTCCATAATAAGAAAAATTGCAACAGGTGTTTAAACTAAATAAAAGCTGCTATATTATATTAGTGTGAGCTGTGCTTTTGCTTTTAAACTATTAAAAAGTATAATCTGTCCAAAGGAAGGTGGGAAAACAACATCTGGTAAGCAACTTTTATAAATATTAGATAACAAATACAATTGACTGAAACTAGTAAGACCCAAAGCAACAAATCTTTTTCCCTCTAGTCAGCAAAACCCTCAGAAAAATCCAACAAGTAAGCAGAAATTCTGTTTATAATGTTTGCCATTTTTCATCAGGAGCCAACTGTCACATCATAATAAAGCACTTGATTGTTAATGCAGGACAATGATGAGATTAACAAAAACCCTGCAACATTCCTTTATCCAATCTCTCTTGCATGCACAAAGTTTCAAAAAAGAAACAGCAGCACAAGAAAGAGCATGAAAGTCTGACTGGCCATGCACAATCTGCACTATATCGTTCAATATTGACTAGCAAGCCTGATAAATCTGCTGTGCAAATAACTAAGTAAATGTCTACATAAGATCTTTGACTTTGTTCAAATGAAAACCCTCCTCCCCCGAAGCATTAATAATTCTACATGCAACCTCTCTGCTCCCCCTGGCACTTTGAAATGTGGTCTTTCTGACTTAAAACAGAGAGGGGAAGGGGAAGATCTATTTCTAGAGTAAGCATCCTGATTTTTGGGTTAGCCTTTTATTAAAGCATGTGAGTGGTGACCTCTTAATCAAATCTATACATTCTTTACCGCTTCTTCCCTGACAACTATAGCAAGTTTACTTTCCAAATGAACGTGGAAAATGTTCCCGCTAAATTAGAAGAGAGACTTCTGCAATGTTTGTATGTGGCTACAGGAAAACCTGCGCTCCTGCCAAGCTGAATTAGCTCAGTGGTGCCTTTCTTTCCACTCAAAGCCAGGCCATTGCCACTTCTTCAAACTGCACGTAGATAAAAAGCTCAACTAGATGATGCTGATTTCCACCTCCCCCCGCCCCCCTTACCTCAGGCACCTTCAAAACAAAGCTACTATTACCTACACTATCAGAAGTAGCTGCCGACCTATATCAGCTGGACACAAATAAGAAAACTCACAACACAGTGAAGACAAAAAGTTTAAGTTTTCCAGGATGTTGTGTAATTCTTTCCACAGGGACTATGTGGAGGGCTCTTTGGGGAGGAGGTATGTTTGTGTGTGGGTGAGAGGGGAGACATCCTTCACTGTCAGGGCTTTCTCAGAGCTGTGCAGGAAATGAGAAGTCAAACAAAGAGCCACTCTGTGCTCTGTAATATGGGTTCCCTTCAATTGCAAAAGCTGAATAGCAAAATTCGTTATTGTTCAGACTGTAAGCACTGAATTAAAAACAAAAACTTGTTGTAAGTCTCATTGTCCAAATACATCTACACTATGTGTTTAAGCGTATACATCTATTTACATTTAATGGCGTAGATTAAACATACACATTACAAATTAATACATACACCATATTGACTTTAAAATGTTTCCTTTACAACTACATTAACACTTGCAAAAAGTTATCTGGGTATTGCTGCTTTAAAGTACTTCAACTAGTACCATCTTTGCTGGGGGGGGGAGGGGAAGATGAGGAGACAACCTACACTTCATATTAATATTGAACAATAAAATTTCCTTTAAAAAGAATAATTCAACTTCCATTTCACAAATCCCATTAAACCTGTGGACAGTACAAAACGCACTGCACCTTGTAACAACTATAAATAGAAGGGAGAGAGAATTTGTACTTTAAACAACAAAAACTCCCCACACCCCATAAAAAGCAAACTGCAAAATGAAACAATTACCTTCATAGCAAAGCATGCCAATATTGTTGTTCATTTTGTCCAAGTATTGGTAGTTCAACAGGTCCATCTTCATAAATAGCATTTAGCGGACTAACAAAAAAGACTAGCTTGTTTGCTTTTGCCTACAAACAGGCAGAAGGACGCGGGACAAATGCTGCCCAGTTAGCTCCTGGCTCTTTCTAAAACTTCACAAGCTCAAGGCCCAGCCTTTGACTAATCAAAATAAAGTATATTAAGGAAAGTTGGAAAGGGAGGGAGGAACCTTTCCAGGATTTCGGAGACTGAGTTTAGAGTGTATTGGGTCTCTCAGCTACAAAGAAAAAACTGTTTAAAAAAAAAAGAATAACTCTTTGCAAATCTTTTTGGGAATTTAAAAGGGAAAAAAAATGGGGAAATGTCCTAGGACAAAGACAAGCTAGTTCTCCTCACAGCCCGCTGCAAGTTAACTGCACTGACATGCAGGCTATGCTTGGTATGAGTCGTATGTAAACTAGCTTCCTCTTTCTATCAGGCAGAGAGCATTGAGCATGCTCACTGAATCCCTGGAGCTCTTCAAATGTCAGGGATATTTTCTGCACAAGATCAGTCTCTAAATGTATTGAGTGTTTGAAAGAAAGGAGGAGGAGGAGGAGGAGGAGGAGGAGAGTCTTTACAGAAGGGCCATGTCAGAGTTGCTCTTGACAGGAAG
This sequence comes from Gopherus evgoodei, assembly GCF_007399415.2. Lineage (NCBI taxonomy): Eukaryota > Metazoa > Chordata > Testudines > Testudinidae > Gopherus > Gopherus evgoodei. The sequence goes on from NC_044328.1 coordinate 91,970,444, forward strand.
CAGTGTTACCACTGCAAAACTGAAAGGGGGTGGAGGGTGGGGTGTCACAGAAACAGGGAGGGAGGGAGAGGTGTCTTTTCAAGTACTGGGAAGAAGTCTACCAAGCTAAACCTGCAGGCAGGCTTCACTTTCTGAGAGAGGATTTCCAAGTGACAGAACTTAGGTTAAAAACTTTTATTTTAAATTATTCTTCTCCTTCCCCCAACTTTAATTCAACATACACAGCTGACACTTATTTTTAATTGATTATAAAAATGTTTGCAATTCCTATTTGACCTGGTTTCAACATATTGTAATAGGTGCTGTTAATTCACTGAAAAATAATAAGATTTTAACATTAACAAAATGGAGTTTTAATGGCTCCAGGATGGAAGAAGAAGAATTACAACTAAACCACCATATCAATTCTTTGAATAGGGGTGGTGGATATGCACACACAGGTTTATACTACAGCTTAATCAGTATACTGCTACATTTTAAATCCCTAAGGGATATCAGTAACTAAACATTTCAGGTTATGGCTTTTTAGTGCCTGGAGAATTCATTGTTCAAACTCTGGTATAAATGACAGAAATGAAGGGGATTTTTACAACAGTTGTTCTCATCTCAGTATGTGGCTTGTTTTGCTGCAGTTCGAACCTTGATCTTAAAGATTTCTAATTTATACAGATGTATGTATGTCACTACAAGAGGCAGACCATGAGTATCAGTGCAGCTAAGGTATGTCAACCTAAAGGGTATCAATTGGTGTCCCCTACAGTAAATCAGCACCTGAAATCTGATTTGAATGACAAAGCAATGCCACTACAGAAGCATGGTCTAAAGTAAACATATAACTAATGGAGTTCTAATCCTACCTCTGGTACACATTCCCAATGTGGTCCTAATGGAATCCAGGAAGTGGGCGGGAGGAGTCCGCTCACTGCTAAAGGACCTGTCCCCAGCCTAAGGGGAGAATCCACAGGACCTGGAAGCCAAATGATTCCAGGGGACAACTAATGAGATAACAAGGACAGAGGAGTGAGGTCAAAGGGTCAAACAAAAGGAACCTGACTGGGACACTGAGCAGAGAACCCCAGACAGCGCCCACTGCTCCTCGAAGGCATCAAGGGAGCCAGCGGACACCACCCAGAGGAACTCTGCACGGATGCGTGAGCAGAGGATCAGAAATAGGCCCCACAGTTATAGGAGACCCCATCGGCCAGCCTCCTCTCTCTGGTTTTATAAATGGCCATTTTATCCAGGGCTAGGAGGAGGCTGACCAGGAGGTCCTGTGACTTTGTGGAGCCACGGATAGGGTCCTGGGCAACTTCACTTCTCTGCCTTAGCTTCCCTGGAGGGAGCCCAACTCTCATTGCCTTTCAACATAAGTCAGGTGCATAACTTCAATTAGTGCCTTACAAAATCTCCCCCCTTGTGTCAAAGGGGCAGACTAGGGTTGCCACCCAACTGAGTTTTACCTGGACAGTCCGGTTTTTGCCTTCTGTTTCCGGATGCCATTGAGGGTTGCCAGGGGTCCAGTTTTAAATGGGAAAGTCCAGTAAAAAAGGTGGCAATTCTAGGGCAGACACTTGTCTTACAGGAGTATTCTATGGAGTGACATTCTGCCAAAGCAGTTGGAAGAGAGTGCAATATAAATGCCACGGTATTATTGTACCACCAAGGTTAAACCATTTAATTTAGAATAGTGTTTCCATACAAGTGAACTCAATTTACCTTCCAAAAATTACTTTACTTGGAATAGGAAAAGCAGTGCTGTAAATACCTGCTTGTATGCCATCTCAACTGAAGGGGCATACCACTAGAGTGATCCTAAGAACAATGCAACAGAAAACAAGTTAGGTGAAAAGAAATCTGGTTTCACTGGGCAGATGAAATGTAAAAGCTCTTCATTTGATATGGATCACTATTAAGGAAAACAGACAGACTCTCTCTATTAAAAGAATTATGGATCTCGGAGACCACAGTGATGAGCACGGCACAAAAACATACACAGATACTTAATGTTCAAGTAACCTCTTTCTTGTATAATAAGCAAAATAATTTGCTAATTAAAATTGACCATGATGTTTTTTGGCTCCCAGAATTTGAGACAGATAAAGCTGCACCCACCTACCTACAGGCTAAAATTAGCATAAGATACTTTCTAGAAAGAGAAATTTTTAAATAAAGAAAATGACATTTTTAAGTTTAAATGCGAATTGGCTGGAATCATTACTCAAGCACTACAGGGGCTACTCACTCTGATGCAGAAGCCAGAACTTTGAAGTAAACCTTGAGTCCCACTACAATTAGGTGCTATACTGCTGTCTTACTTACTTTCAGAGCATGTTCATTTACTAAAAGCAAAACAGTGTTTTAATAAATATTGCAAGAATAGGATAACAAGGCAAAAAGGCTAGTCCTTACATATGTAAATATAGAGGTAAAGAGTTCACAGTAACCACATTGACAAAGGAGAGGCAAGTACCTCCAGCCTGAAGTGTAAATTCCATAGAGCAGACACACCACCACTTTGAGAATTAAGGAAAGTATTTACACTATGTGCAACTATAGTAGCTAGAGCATTCCTGAATTTCCATTACTATAAGCTAGTTGTATGGGAGAAAAGATAAATATTGGCATATTCCAACTGCTGTTTGGAGTGTTCGGAGAGGGGGAAGCTAGTGTTCTATTTTATTCTATAAAGGTTCTCTTCCTGCACTCATCACTGAAGTACCTGAGCACCTTCTAGTACTACATTAAGTGACTATCATCTGTCATGTGCTTCCAGTTAAATAAAAACTTGGTACCAAAAGTTTTAAACTGTGAATTTCCAAATTAATTAATATATATATTATAAAAAGAAATGAATTCCTAGCGAAGGGACAGGAAGAAAAAAATTCTTGATGCAAATATGAGACAATCGATCACTCTGTACATCATCCCTAAAATCCCTACATGCTCAGGCATTGTGGGTACTACTACTAAGCATTCCTAGACTTCATTTCTCTGTAATGTGCTCAATGCACTCTTTCGAGGAAAGAATTCCTAACAGTCTTACAAATGATTCACTGAGCATTTCACCAGTTTGGAAAAGCTCAGGTTGAAATGTAATCAATGGCAAACGTATGTCACCAGGTTATATGCCAAATATATGGAAAAGCAAACATTGCTAATAGCATATTCCATGAGTTTTGTTCTTTATGGATTAATATTATTGCTTAAAAGTTATAACACTTGCAAGTACCACTAAGTACTATACTTCCTGCATTACATGTAAGCTATACTTCTTACTGTGACACCACAAATACTTTTCTTTTGTAAAACAGGCTATTATATATTTATTTTCCATTCACTCAAACGTTTAGTACAACAGCATCCCCTGGAGGTAATAGTGAAAAACTGCACACACATTTTCACCAGAAATGCTATAACTCTGCAACAAAGTGCATGGACTTTGAATCTGGCTAATCCCTTAGTAGACATTCTAGTTCAGCTTCCTCACAGTACTCAATTAATCAGTTTATTAGGGATATGCTCCTGCAAGTTCAATAACCAAGGGACACCTCACACCATAAGCTTGTATTTTTGGATGAAGAAGTCAAAGAACAATCAAATGGTGGCTTTAATTAATGGTTAAATCAAAACTGCCAAAACGAGAAATTGCTGATTACAAAGTTTGGACAAGGTAATGCCTCAAGAATAGTTTTAACTTGCCCTAGAGGCAGAATTACTCAGAATTAGGAAATTATGAATGTAATCACTGCAAGATCTCTAGGACTTACTCTTCTAGCAACTTTTAACAAGCGAACAACGTATCAGAAACTTTTACTGCAGGACTTCTTTAAAACACGTTGTGTGTCTGGCAAACAGCCAATATGAAGAACAAATCACTTTTTGTAAAGAATTTATCAAATTTAGCAGTTTAAAGAGTTACCATAAGTGTTGAAGGCTATGTTGTAAAAGTCAAAATGGTCTTAATCACTTAATGGTTCTAAATGTCTATGGAATTTTTCCACCATTTGAGATTTTAATATGCCAAAGAATGTTATAAAAATACCCTGCTCTGGCAAAAATAAGTTTAGATCAATAATAGTGTCCAATTTTATCAAATGGCCGCATGCCAATCTGTATCTAATCTGCACACCGTAACCCTGACTGCAAGAAACAAAATGGCCAGTTAGTCCTCTAAATGGCAATTTATAGGCAATAATTACACACACAAATTAGCTGCACAATTGTAAGATCAGCTACATGCACCCTTTTCTAAAAAGCAGCTCCAGTATAACTAATAATTAAATATGGCTGCTTCCTGTTCTCATCCATCACCAATATTTTTCTCTATTGGAAAAAATATTTAACTGGGTCATGAAATATCAGCTGAAAAGCATTTTGGTTTAATTGTCTTTCTAAGATGTGTAGAGAAAAAACAAGCTACGTACTCTCTCAAAAATCAGATACGAGAAACTTTCTATCCATTTGCTATTTTTTTCATGCTTACATATAGCTGAAAATATTAGACTCCTACTAATCGTATGCAGATGTATTGAGTCCAGCTTGCCATCTACTGATATTAAGGATTTAGTGTAAAATTTTCAGTAGTATTTAAGCGCCTATTCAGGTGATTTTGGAAAATAGTATTTGAAGTCTAATGTCTCATAGGTACTTTTGAAAATGTTACCCTTCTTGATCACAGAATTATTGTCCACAGCAACCAATTTTGGAACTGATAGGAAAAAAAACCTCTTTAAAGTGTAGAGACACCTTATTCCTGAGAATGTTCTTGTACAAAACCTGTGTAAGGTAGTCCCTAGTGGATTCCCATTTTTATACATTTCATATTCACTCATTACCATTTCTAACATCAGACAGGTTATTATGCCATTTGGAATGTATATTCATATCAGCTGATGACCTTGTCCTTGTTCTGCTCCTGGGGGAATTCTATGTCAAAAAATTAAAAATTCTGCACAAAGTATTTTAAAATTCTGCAAAATTCTGCATATTTTTGTCAAAAACAACACAATATAATCACATCATTCACACCATTTTCAATTACTTTGGTAATTTATTCCAAAATACCTGTCAGCAAGTATATCTGTAACAATACAGACAACAAAAAAGATTCAGAAAATGTTTTTTGACAAATAGATTCCTTACTAGTCACTTTAATACAGAACTCTTGAGCTCAGTACTTATCAGTACTTATGCTTATGAAAAGTACTTTGGGAACTTGAATGACTACAAGTGATCAGGACAGTGAGGGGACGGGAGGTTATTTTATTTTAACCTAAAGATGATCCGCTTCTCACAACTTGCACCAGGCCAAGGCATTAGTACCATACTAATTCAGAAGGAGTAGCAACAATTATCATCAACAGCAGCACTTCCTGCAAAGTCCTAACTTTTCCTTGGATATGCTCATTCATGTATTTTCTTGGTCTGTTTAGTTTGTGAAACAGGACATGATCACAGCTGGGAGTGGCATACATCTTTGTGAGCTTTGTTAGATAATGCAACTTTCAACAGCCAGGACTTTAATGGGTTGCTTCTCATTTTCTTTACTTCTCATTTTCTTTACAAATCTCAGGCAGTCAAACTGACTTGTTTACAACTCTTTATTTTTTGATAATAGGAAATTAAAGGCAACTAGATAAGAAATCCTCACTGTCAAGAATCACTTATAATTTTACCACCTTTCTTCCTACTATACACAGAGGAGAATACTGCACTGATATTTAGAAAAAAAGATGATGCAGGAAAAACAAACATTGACAGCTACTTCTGTTTGTAGTCAGAATATTAGACATACCTTGTTTTACAGCTAAAATTAACTTGCTTTTGACTCACACTTAGATTTTATCAAAAAGGAGCGCATATATATACACACACATCATAGTTTCAGCGTGAATATGCAAAATTAAGACATAAGACATGGCTCATCAGTTTCCATTCCCATGAAACTACAGAAGTTCCTTGCTCATAGCTGTTTCAACAGCCTTGCCTCTGAAACTTGCATAAATAAAATATGACTGTAACTGAATTATTACTATGGGAGTGGGACACCACATCTACCAACTTAATATATTTTGCATGAAGTAGGGCACAAAGAAAAGTTTACTGCAGCAATGGATCTGAGACTTCAATACACCCATTCACCAAGCTCATTTAATTAACTTGCTGATATATGCAGAAAATGCATTTTCTGAAAAGAAACTCTAACTTCTGACTTTCACAAAAATCTGGATTAAAAACAAAAATCATATTAACATAACATTTTGAAAGGTCGGATAAACCCAGCATGAGAACGAACAGTGCGGTATATCTAATTTATCTGTCCTTTAAACCCAAAAGGATTCAACACTGGCCAATATTACATCATGTGGGAAAAATGACATTTGATTAGTATGACTTGATTTGTTATTAAATATTTCATACACTTGAGTTATGTACAGAATTACCCAAAGCTGTCAATCACAATATTGTGTGTGTCTGTTCACCTAAGCAATCATGATGTTTTAACACAAGAGATCCTTTGGAATATAAGTCATTGCTGACAAGTCCTGAATTTGATAACTCTCAATATAATAAATACTTTTTCCCCCCTTCCATCATCTGTGCAAATCAAGGCTTGTCCCAATGTTAATATCAACATCAATGCTGGGTAACCTGTTGTATTTGCACATCTGGATGTCTGTACTATGCAGTCCTTCAGCCTGGCACACTAATTTCATTCTTGTTAGCTAGCAGGGAATTGAAGTTAACAAATTTCCTACTCTCTGAAGCTCTGGACCAGCAGGAATTTTGTCAGTTTCTATCCCCTGCTGGCCTACAAGAATGGAGCCAGCCCAGAGAGACTGAAGGGACTGGATAACATGTCTATGCATATTTAAAGCTGCAAAAAATTCTCTTGCTCAGGAATTATGGTTAATGGATTGTTCAACCTAGCAGCTGGGTTTTAAAGTCTATTGCAATCCATGAATCTTTTTAAACCATACATCAGTGAGATGTGGCAAAAAAGTGTACATATGCACGCATGCTGAGGAAAGAAAGTATAGAAACAACTTTGACATGATGTGCATTTAAGTAAACCCTAATAAATGCTTTCAAAAATTCCAACAAACCCGTAACTTAAGCAGCAGATGAAGATTTTCTGCTAACCCAGCAGTAAAGTTAGAGCAAATTATTATCCATAGTATTATGGTAGTATCTACATTGGGGCCTCTCTAAGCTAGGAGGTGTTTCACAAACACAGTCAGTTTACAACCCAACCCCTGAAAAGCTTGTACTCTAAACAGGGGGGAAAAAAAAAAAAGACAAAAGGTGGGAAACTGAAGTAGAGAGATGTTCAAAGGTACAGATCGTAGATTGACTTTCAACAGCAGTTAAATGCCTAAGGGATTTATGCACCTAACTCCATTTGTGCATCTGAAAATTTCCCCCAGAAAGATTAAGTGATTTGCCCAAGACCACATAGTCTGTGACTTAGTTGAGAAGTGATCTCAAATACCCTGGGTGCCAGTCCAGATCCTTGGCCAAAGAAATCATCCTCCCTCTTTATACATTTGTTTAATATGCATATTTTTCTTTTTTATTTCATTGCACAGCAGACAACAGATATATAAAGATTCTTCACTAAGGGATAGCCTCTGATTTTTGACAAGACACACTCATGTACACGTACAAGTAGGTCACTGAAAACTAAATTAAAAGGCTTCATATCACTAGGCTTCTTTTTTCTAAATATTATTAGTTTATAATAAATTAATTCATACCAAATAAACAAAGAAGTTTTACAGCCTAAACTTTTAACTAGTAGATATGAAACACCCATTTAAAGTTTTAGAAATTAAACACACTTTAAAAATGCCTGACACTACCAGATTTATTCTGCCTTCATCTTACAAATACTTACATACACATTTGCAAAGTATAAGAATGAAGGCCAGGAATACCAAGATTGCCTACCAATAGGCAGTTGATAAATGTGGCTAATAGATAAAAGCTAATTTTTGGAAAGTGGGGAAGGGATGTAAAAAAAAATTTTCTAGCTAAGATTCTGCACAATCATCCCTGATCCTTTAAAAGATACATTAAACTCCTAAATAGGTAGGGTCCTACCAAATTCACAGCCATGAAGAACACTTCACTAACCGTGAAATCTGGTTTTGTGTGCGCTTTTACCGTATACTAATGCAGATTTCACAGGAGAGACCAGCGTTTCTCAAATTGGAGGTCCTTATCCAAAAGGGAGTTGCCGGGGGATTGAGGTTTTGCCATCTTACTTCTGCACTGCTTTCAGAACTGGGCGGCCAGAGAGCGGTGGCTGCAGGCCAGGCACACAGCTCTGAAGGCAGCACCCCACCAGCAGCAGTGCAGAAGTAACGGTGGCAATACCATACCATGCCCCCTTGATTTCTGTGCTGCTGCCTTCAGAGCTAGGCAGCCAGAGCTGCTGATTGAGGGCCCAGCTCTGCAGGCAGCAGTGCAGAAGTAAGCGTGGCAATACCATACCATGCCATCCTTACTCCTGTGCTGCTACTGGCATCGGTTCTGCTTCAGATCTGGGATCCTGGTCAGCAGTCGCTGCTCTCCAGCTGCCCAGTTCTGAAGGCAGCGCAGCCACCAGCAGCAGCACAGAAGTAAGGGTAGCAGTGCCACAGCTCCCACCACTACACACAATAACTTTGCGACCCCCCAAAACTCCTTTTTGGGTCAGGACCGTTACAACTACAACACTATGAAATTTTTGATTTAAATAGCTTAAATTATGAAATGCATAAGTTTTAAAACCTTGTGACCATGAAATTGACCAAAATGGACTGTGAATTTGGTAGGGTCCTATACATAGAGGAAATAATGATAAGCCTACTCATTATTACTACGGTATGTTTGTCATGACAGAAAAAAAAAAGTCACAGATAGCACGATTACCTAGTTTCTCCGTGAATTTTTGGTGTGTGTCCATGACTCACCCGCAGTAGCAGTTCCTGTCCTGTGAGGATGGGCTGGCTTCTCTCGCTGAATGTTGCAACCAGATGTGTAGGGTCACAGCCCCTCTAAAGTTTGGTCCACCTGCCTTGATGAATACTTCCAGTTCTTAATGTTTATTCCCCTTGCTTTTGTGTATAAACATCTAAGATGCTGAGCAGATTCCACCACGGTTATCCCTCTTGAAATGCAATACCATCACAAACAAATTACACAAGGGGGCAACATGTGCCTGCATTCTGCTAAGGCAGGGCCTTTACGAGTTGGCAACACTTCCAATCCTTCAGTAGCATGGACCCTGGGAAAAGTGGGGAGGCATGGTGGTCACTAGCAGACTCTTCCCTCCAGAAGCTTTGGATCCCTTCCCATTTCCACTGTGCCTAACAAAGGCTCTCTGTATTATGGATGGAGTACTCCACTTGCTTGAAACAGATATTGTCTCCGTCTTGAAGATGGTATCATTTTTTCCAGTTAAATTAGTGAAAACCAGCTGCCTTTAATGTGATTAACATGAAGATTTTTGTATTTTTCTGTTACAGAATATTAATAAATGGGTACTTGTTGAAGTACTGATATGGTAAAAGAAAAGGCATTTGCTCAAATTCAGAAAAACCTATAAGAATTCGCTAGAGCAACAATACCTCCAAGCTGAAGAACATTTGCTATATGAGTTCTTGACCTTGATAGCAAGATATTTTGATGCATGATTTTTCAACTAATTTAAAATAAAAATAATAAACCATCAAAATAAATCTGAAAGAGTTCACTCATCAGTTAAAATAAACCATACACAAAAATTACAATTACCAATGCAAAACATTTCTGTGCTTGAATCCAGTTGTAATTGAATATATTCGTTGAAGTCTTTCACAGCCGCTTCAACTTGGTCAAGTAGCATCTTCAGCTGACTTCTGATTCCCCCCAAGTTAAAATAAAACTTACTGAAACAAGTAGTGTGAACCTAGCTCTCTGGTCATTTTAGAACACTGTTTTGCTTTGTATCAAATTGAAATTAGGCAGTCAATATTTTTTCACTTAGAAAACCCATGAGCCATTTCATGTTCTGAGACTAGATTCCAATTAATAAGAGCATCTCACTCTTTTTAGGGAAGTAGTAAATCCAGTTACCAGAAACTGGTAATTATAGGTTTAAAAAGGAAATGAAGGACCTCATATTCCTCAAGATTTTGAAAAGGTCTTCTCTTTATTCTTAGGTTGGTCAAACATACGGTACACACAGGGACAACATTAATTCTGGCATTCCTGAACTTTTGAGTGCTAGACCTTGAAACCCTACTGTTAATTTTAATGTAGATATTTTCTATGCAAAATCAGTTCCAATAAGTTGCAACGTTTATACTGTAGTTCAATATGCTGTACCCATCCTTCACCTTTTTCAATTCAACATATTTTATCATATATAATGAATAATAATAATTAAAAGCTTAAGGAAAGGATGTTACACATCTACAGATTTTTTCCTTAATTCCAGTTGCAAAGAACTTCTGCTTCTGTGAATGGCATTAATAATGAGGTGACAAAAACTTACGGATTTTGCAGGTGATTGGCTGGCTCAGTTCCTGTTGGAAATTAAATTATTTTCATGCTGCTGGGATATTATTGTATTATTAATCATGTGGTAGGGCACCTAGAACCTTGTCTTGTTATTTAAATCTAAATAAACAAATATCATTGGCCTATCAACCAAACCCAGTCCTCTGTTGACTGCAGCAACATGCTCTCTTCTCCTTACACATTAGGAAGGATGTTGCACAGCCTTCAACAAGGCATTGCATTATGATCGCTACTTACACCAAACGTGCATTGCAACTGCAGAATTCAGACCTGGACAGACCAAAATACAACGCTGTTCAAGTTCAGACTTGTGGTTCAGCCCCTCAACACAGAACAGCAGTGAAAGGGAAATATGAATCCATAACACAACCCCCAAAAAGATTAGGTGTACTGCAATCAACCACTTAATAGAGGAACCAAACTCTGTATTGAAAAATAATGGAGAAAAAATATGGAAGAGTGAGCAATACAGAAAGAGGATAAGGAAAAGCTTGCAGATAATCTTGGCACTTCTCCTATACCATCCCCATGCTCTACTGGGAAACAGAGCTCAGTGCTGCACACACTGCTAATAAAATCTTTACCTCAGCCCTGCATGAGGTTCAGGAAGACAAGCAAATCTCTCCCTCCTGATGCTCTCTGGCATCATGCAGGGGCCTCTGAAGTGTAGGAGAATCCCTGGACTCCTCTCCTCTCTCTCCCAAAATGTAGCAAGTTCAGAGACTGAAGGGGCACCATACATGGCTCCTCATGCTTTCTGGCCCCATGCAGCAGTCTGGGAAGTGAAGACATGGTTCCCCCAGCCAGCTCCTCCCTCCCCTGTTCTTAGTGCTCCTCAGCCCCATGTAGGGTGCAGGGAAGGGGGTGACACCCTCCTGGCTACAAATGTTAAACAGCAGCAATTCTGCTTTTGTATTACAAGCAAGCAAGCATGGCAACAACCTGTTGCATGGCTTTGAGCAGAATTTCCCCATGAGCTTCCTCCAGAGTAGCATAGAGAGTGAACTCATCATGCTGGTGCATGAGACATGGAGTGCAATCAGCCACCAACAGAACCCTGAAACTGGCTATTGCACAACAGACCTGTGAAGCACACAGAAAAACTGATTCTTTAAAAAACAAAAATTGGATTTTGTTCAGTTAGCCTTGGGTGATATTTGTAAGGATATGAGCCTCCAGGTAAGGACTAAGTCTTTGTGTATGGTAGTCTAGTGCCCAACACAAAGAAGCCTGATTCCAAGGGTGGTGCATCTAGTTGCTAGGTTATTTTCAGGCAGTAGTGTGATTTTTAAGATGATGTGTCCCTTTAATCAATTTTCTCTTTCCTTTCCACTATGTAGTTGAATGAGTGGCACCCCAACTGCACAGGCTTTTTAAAGCTTAACAAATATGTTTTTAAATGGCAGATATTCACTTCTGAAATACAGAATGGGTTATCCACAGTAACTTGATACAAACCCAAGCCACAAAATTCAAATCCAGGTTTTCAAGCCACCCGAAGTTTGAGGGATATGTGGATCTAGCTTTGGTTCAGGTCTATGTTTAGCTTCATCTCCATTTAGAACTGGCAATAAAGGACAAAAACAGTTGGTTCTTAATCTTCAATACAGCAGATATGGAATCACAGACACGCCCTTCAGAGAGAAAGACCCATGCATCTAAAGAAAACCCAACTTCATGAGGAGTTAAAGCATCTAAATTTCACTGCTGTAATTTCAATAACCACACAGTATAGTTATTATTATTTTGTAACAAAAATTATAACTTTATTGTTTAAATGTGAAAGACTATGAATGCATGAAGAACTAGCACTTACCTCACAGACAAAACGTTATGTACCACCTATTGAAAAGCCTAATTCTATAACTTTAAATTGACCTTACTCCACATTAAAATAAATAAATTATGCTGTACTCTTTTCTAAATAGATTTACAGTGGCCTATTCCAACTGACAGCCTAGTTTTCAGTTCTCTTCCAAGAAAAAAATGTTTTGCCAATTTAAGAAAACCTAGTCCCAAATTTCTCACAGTCTGAAAAACCCTCAAGCCAAGAGGGAACAGTACTCTCCTTTCAAGGCACTGGTGAATTTACTCTCCTCTATATCAGGCAGAAGCAGGCATGTAGAGCCAACAAATGCACTTAAATACTCCTCTGTCCATGTGTAGCCGATATAGAACTGAATTTAGGGCTAAATGAAAAATTTCCATTGAAACTATTTTTCTATGGAAAACTGGGCTTTAGTCTAAACTGAGGGTTTTTGTTCCCTTTCAAAAAATGGGCTTTTCATGGAACATTTTTTGTTGAGAAAACCAAACATCCCAAAAAATAAGGCATTTGGTTTTCAGTCAAAAACCAAAAAATATTTCGATCTGGAAATTCCACCACAGTGCTTCATTGGAGATGTAGTTTGGCTCCTTAACATCCTTATTCTCCTGTATACATTGGGCCCTAGACTCCATCTTTCACGGCTAGGGCCCTACCAAATTCATGGTCCATTTTGGTCAATTTCACCATCATAGGATTTTTAAAATCATAAACGTAACAATTTCAGCTATTTAAATCTGAAGTTTCACAGTGTTGTAATTGTAGGGGTCCTGATCAAAAAGGTATTGGGGTGGAGAGTCGCGAGGTCATTGTAGGGGGGGTTGAAGTACTGCTACCCATACTTCTGCACTGCTGTTTGCAGAGCTGGGCCCTCAGTCAGCAGCGCCACTCTTTGGCCACTCAGCTCTGAAGGCAGCAGTGCAGAAGGGTGGCATGGTATGGTATTGATATTCTCACTTCTGTGCTGCTGCGGGTGGGGCTCTGCCTCCAGAGCTGGGCGCCTAGCCAACAACCGCTGCTCTCCAGCTGCCCAGTTCTGAAGGCAGTGCAGAAGGGTGGTAATATTGTAAGCCCCCTACAACAACCTTGCAAGCCTCTGCAAGTCCCTTTTGGATCAGGACGCCTAACACTAGTCTCCCCCCGTGAAATCTGTTTAGTATAGGATAAAAGCACACAAAAGTCCAGATTTCACAGGGGGAGACCTAATTTCATGGTCCGTGATGCGTTTTTCATGGCCGTGAATTTGGTAGGGCCCCAGTCATGGTGCATCACCTCCCACCACCAAGAGGTGGGCCTATGGGACATCATAGGAAACGTATATCAACCAGACAGGCTGGCCTACAGAGGCGAATAGGGGCATGAGACACCTGATTTACCACTCACATGACGCACAGTAGTGTCATTTCTAAATTGAAATATTTTCATTTTTGATTATCCACCAAAAAGCCAAAAATTTTCCATGGAGGGTGTCATAAACAGATAGGTAAGAGTTAATAGAACAGAAGTACTTCATATCTCTTTTGCCTGGAAAGGGTTAACAAGATCAGTGAGCTGGCTGTCACCTGACCAGAGGACCAATCAGGGGACAGGATACTTTCAAATCTTGAAGAAGGGAAGTTTTTGTGTGCGCTGTTAGTTTTTGGTTGTTGTTCTCTCTGGGGGCTCAGAGGGACCAGACGTGCAAACAGGTTTCTCTCCAATCTCTCCGATACAGGCTCTTATAAGGTCAGAATAGTGAATACTAGGTAGATAAAGCGAGTTAGGCTTATGGTTGTTTTCTTTATTTGCAAATGTGTATTTGGTTGGAAGGAGTTCAAATTTATATTTTGCTGAAAGGATTTTAATTTGTACTTGAATATTTAGGCTGGGAGGGTATTCCCAGTGTCTATAGCTGAAAGACCCTGTACCTATTCCATTTTAAATTTACAAAGATAATTTTTACTGTTTTTTCTTTCTTTAATTAAAAGCTTTTCTTGTTTAAGAACCTGATTGTTTTTTTATTCTGGTGAGACCCCAGGGAACTGGGTCTGGATTCACCAGGGAATTGGTGGGGAGAAAGGAAGGAAGGGGGAGAGAAAGGTTAATTTTCTCTCTGTGTTAGGATTACTGTCTCTCTCAGGGAGAGTCTGAGAGGGAGAGAGAGAAGGAGGGGGAAAGGTGCATTTTCCTCTCTGTTTTAAGATTCAAGGAGTTTGAATCACAGTGATCTTCCAGGGTAACCCAGGGAGGGGAAGCCTGGGAGAGGCAACGGTGAGGGAAAGGGTTTACTTTCCTTGTGTTAAGATCCAGAGGGTCTGGGTCTTGGGGGTCCCCGGGCAGGGTTTTGGGGGGACCAGAGTGTACCAGGCACTGGAATTCCTGGCTGGTGGCAGCGCTACAAGTATTAAGCTGGTAATTGAGCTTAGAGGAATTCATGCTGCTACCCCATCTTTTGGATGCTAAGGTTCAGAGTGGGGGATTATACCATGACAGAGGGAAAAAAAAATACCATTTTTCAATCAGCTCTAACTGAATTCTGAGCCTAAGGCTGGAATAATAGGGGAGTGAAATTCTACATTTTGGGAATGAAGAAAGTATTTACCTAGCAGAATGAATGTTTTTTTTAATTATTATTATTTTTAATTTCATTTCATTTTTGAAGCTGCACAGGGAGATTGAGTGTTAGGATAAATCTCATAGTAGATGGATTTGTGGGCAGATGATGCAATCAAATGTATTTAACATGCCTGTGTAGTCTAGCGTGCACAGGCACGCATGTGTACACACAGTTAAAAAAAAAACACAGTTACAACTGAAAGAGTGTTAACATTTGCTTCAAATAGCCAACCAAATATTTGAAAGATTTCCTGTAATAACCATGTTAAAAAAAATTGTTTGACCAATCTCCTTCTGCCATGTAATAGCTCACCCCAACCAATTTCTTCAGCCTATTCAACCATAGCTCTGCCATTTTGTTTAGTTGCTTATTGTTTGTATGGGTATGCACTAGGGTTGCCAGGCATCCAGTTTTCGTTAAAAGTCCAGTCAGCGGCACAGCAGAAGCCCAGAGCTAAGGCAGGCTCCATACTTGCCTGGCTCTACACAGTTCCCAGAAGAGGCCACCAGGTCCTTGATGCCCCTAGGCACATGGGCAGCCAGGGAGGCTCTGTGCGCTGCCTCTGCCTGAGTGCTGGCTCTGCAGCTCCCATTTGCCAGGAACTGCAGCCAATAGGAGCTGCGGGGGCAGCACCTGCAGGCGTGAGGGCACTCTGAGGAGCTTCCTGGCTGCCCACGTGCCTAGGGGCCCGCAGGGACCTGGCAGCCACTTCCTGGGAGCCACAGTAATCACCACCAGGATCCTGCACTTCCTACTGCGCTCCAACACCCTTCCCCAGCCTGGAGACCCCTCCTGAATCCCTTATCCCTGGCCCTTTCCCAGAGCCCACACTCCCTCCACACTCCGAGTCCCTCGGGCCCAGCCCAGAGCCCCCTCCTGCACCCCAAACCCACGACAGAGCCTGTACCCCCAGCCCTTACCCTAGCCCAGAGCCCTCTTCTGCACCCTGAACCCCTCATTTCTGGCCACACCCAGTGCTCTCACCCCCAGCCCGAAGCCCTCTCCTGCACCTCAAACCCCTCATCCCCAGCCCCACCCCAGAGTCCACACTCCCAGCCAGAGCCCTCACCCTCCTCCCACACACTAACTCCTTGCCTCAGCCTGGTGAAAGTTAGTGATGGTGGGGGAGAGCAAGCAATGGAGGAAGGAGGGAATGGAGCGAGAGAGGGGTGGGGCTTCAGAGAAAGGCATGGAAGGGGCAGGGGGTGTTCGGTTTTGTGCCATTAGAAAGTTATCACCCCAGTAATAAGCAGAATCTACTACACGGAATTTTTCAGTTTAGCCTAGCACCTCTCTCCAAAAATATGGCTCTCACATACTGAGAGAAATTCAATTTGGGGACATGGGTAGTGATAAAAATGATCCGATTCCATCGTCAAATAAGGCATTAAAGCAGCACTAAATGTTACATTAAGTCCAAAACAACTAATCTCTGAAAAAATGCCCTGCTGATGGGACATATTCAAATAGAGGAAACACACACTATATACACATGAAAATAGTGTGTACAAGTTAATCAAAGACAATACAAAATGTATTTATTATAGATATCAGCCAAGTACACCTACTAGCAGAGCTAAAGCTAAGCTATTTTCATTCTTGTCAAAACTAAACATTTTTGCACATTGCCCAGCAGTGTACTGGTCAATTAATATTAGTTTACACCTTAGCCATTACCATGCATAAACTAAAGAATAAAAAATTTGCTCATTCACTAACAAACACTCAACTACGAGTAAAACTGGACCATTTTACTTTTTTGAGAAATGGGACAGTGAACCCAATTAGAAGAGAGAAATCTTGAATCTACATAGCCAAGTTGGCAGTTTATCATTCCCATATGGTTGCAGAGACTTTTGTTTTCTTTGATGGGAAAAGGTGGAGCAAACGGTGGCTACTGCATAAGCAGTACTGTTACCTAAAGCATCTGGGCCTGCTGTTTCCAGAAGTAATAATTTATAAAACAAAACAGTTAAATTATCATCATTATTTGGGTTTGGTTAAAGCGATAATTGTGGAAGCCAAGGGTGAATTGAAAGCTCCGGTCATAACTCATTGGTCATAGCTATTGATTTGATAAAATGATGGCCCATGGCTATGCACATATAGATATCACAATCATAATTTATATCACATATGAAAGGAAATACAATTCATAATCTTCTACTCCTAAATCAAAGGCTCTACATGTATGATCTAAAGGAGAAATCCATTAATTGTCAGTAGTAAAACTATGTTTATGTCCTGTTAGTAAACCAACCGAGATGTAAGTCTCACAAATGCGCAAGCAACTCTGACACTCTGCCAAGCAGATGGCACTAGAACAAAATGCACGTACCCTGGAACAGAGCATGTTCTTGCGAGCATTTCTGGCAATGCTGATTTTTTTTGTTAGGAGGAAGCCACTGCAAGACCAAAAATCTAGGTGGATCTAGAAGCTAAGCAGTCCTCAGTTGCAGACGCTTTATGGCTTACATCACATTTTCTTGAAGGGACACTTGTAGGCTAAACCTCTCACTCACACACAAACTAACATTGCCGAGGGGCCTGACTTTGTACCTTAAAAGTTAGGAAGTGCCAGAATTAAGGTTTTCCGAGTAACCAAAATTCAGTCCCCTTGTGCACACGCATCATATGGTCTTAAGTTACATAATTACATACTGTTTTTCCCACCCCCACAGGACCCCTGCCTCATCCAGCGCACAGAAAGGCAAGTGCTCAGTTAACATGCAGCTTTTCAATATTTTTTCTCCCCATTGTTCAATGTGTGGCCCCATGCCTTATCCTGCTCATTAATTTCCTCAGTTTTTTCTATAGTGCTCATCCCTATAGTATCGGAGTACTTCACAAACATTTATGAATTTATCTTCACAACATCCCTGTAAGATGAGTGGTCATTAGTGTCCCAATTTTACAGATGGGGAACTGATGCGAAATTAAGGTCAAAAGTATCCACTAATTTTGGATATCCAATTTCAGATACCTAGGACCTGATTTTCAAAGCTTTTAGCACTATATAGTACTTTATATGTTCAGAGCACAACTCCCACTGACTTCACATGCAGGTGTGAGCGCTCAGGACTTCTACAAGTCAGATACCCAAAAAACTGGGACTCACTAGGTACACACAATTGGTGACCACCTGTGAAAAGTCTGGTCTAAGTGACTTGACTCATATTACACAGGCAGGGACAGAATCCAATGCTCCAGGGCAGCATTCAACTGCCTTAACCATGAGACCATTCTTTCTCTTCCTGCAGTCTCCTGCCACATTCACTACACACCTTCCAACTTCTACCACAAAATGTCCTACAGACAACAGCCTCTCTGCTACACAACCATGATTCATTCCCACAATACCGTCTATCCCAAGCAGTGAATGAGGCAGGAGTCCTGCGGAAAAATAGCATAATCATAATGTAATTGAAGTCTGTATTGTAAGGCATATGGACCAGGAGGCTGCATCAGCAACCTTAATTCTGGCAATTCCAAACTTTTCAGAGCTTGATGTTTCCACTTACACCATTATTATTTTCATGTGATTTGTAGGTGTGTAATTTCTTAAGTTTTAAAAAAATGTGAACTGACAAAACAAATTCCTTCTTGTGCCATCATATTGACACCTTCATGATTCATCAGCAGAGTTGGAGCCTTTAGATGCACTGCACAGACCTCTGCCACTTCAGCTAACAGAGTCACTGACAGCAGTAGCAGGTTGTCATCCACTATTGGACAAGCACTAGAGGAGGATGAGATGCACCCTTGCCAGTGTGTTTCACGGATATTTGCTGACAGTACAGGAAGAGACACTCTCAGAAATTGAGGGTTCCGTTCCAGGCCCTGAAGGCAAACATGTGCTTCTGCCCATTCCTCCCAAGCTTGATGTCCCCTTCTGTCCCATCCCCTCCAATTTGTTCCTGGCCCACTCATGTCTCTTCCCCACCTCTGGCTCCTCATCCCAGTCCCCTTCTCCCCATTTGGCAAGTGCAAGTTTCCACTTTTCAGCCTTCTCATCCCATTCCTCTCTCTTTGCCCAGCCAGTTCTAGTCTCCCCATCTAGACTTGCTGTCCAACTCCCAATTTCTCTCCTTCACTCTCAGTCATCGTGCCCAATCATTACCAGTTCTCATTTCCATCCCCTAGCTCCTTGTCCATGGTCTCCTTGTCCAACCAGTCCCGCATCTCCCCTCCCATCTCCTCAATCTTCTCACTCCCTAACCCTGGCCCCAGTCACCTCCCCCATCACACTTCCATCTTCGCTAGCTCCAGGTCCAGCCTAGCTCCCTGAATCCTTGTACCATCTCAGTGTCCCATTCCACCCCTCAAAGTCAGCTCCTTGTACCGGTATCAGAGGTGACAGGGGAGTAGGGGCATGTGGGATCACGTGTCCCTCCTCCCCACAAGATTTGCTGCTTGGCTTGTACTGAGTATGCTCAGTAACACTTCAGAGGCCGGCTGCCCTCGTTCGGCTCCCCCACTATCAGCAGACATACGTCATCTCTGCCTATCCAGTTCCAGTTCTTCTATGGCATCCTGGCTCCTCCTCAAATCTTTCTACACTCCCCCATCACTTTCTTCCCCACTGGTTCTCTGTTCCAGTCTCCTTGCCCAGCCAGTCCCAGTTCTTCTTGCAACTCCCAGTCCCTGCCTCCCCAGCTCCTTTTCCCAATTTACTCCCCATGCAGGTCTGGCTGTTTTCCCCTCTCCATTCAAATTAGTCAGCTTCCTCCTCCATGTTGTCTGGGACCAGTGAAGTGGTGGCAAGGGAGGTCATAGAGCACAGGAGATATAGGCTGGCTGGGCCTGGCCCAGCCTACAGTAGCCAAGACTTTGAATTGCAGGGAAAGTCTAACTGAGCTCCAGGCTGGAGTATACTCAGTGCAGACAGATTCTTTGGGAATATAGCTGCTAAAAAGTCTCCACTGAGCATGTGTGAACTACAATTTTTCAAATTGCTCATAACTTGGCCAGATGACAGCGGATTTTCAAGGAGTCAGCAAAGACACATTCCTGACACAAATGCCACCCTTTGGCAAAAGTTCAAGTCCCTGCTCCAAAGAATGGGGCTGCTAGAGCTTATCAAATAAGGGTTTGTCAGAACTTTTTAAACATGGGCATAACAATGTATTTTTCCCTAATCTCATTCTCAGACTCTACTGATTTGATTTGGCTGAAAACTTACCAAAACAATTCAGCCTGAGGCAGACATTTCACATGGAAAATCTTTGCCATAACGGTTACAATTTGGCAAAAGTTAGAAGGAACTGAAAGCCAGATCTTATAATGGGAAATATTTAACAACTTTAATATAAAATTTCAAAATTTTCTTTTTCATTATATTACCAAGCCCACAGGTTATAAAAACTAAATTAAAGTAAAAACCTAATATACATTTCACCATTCAGCTATTCACTTACCTTTTTAAAAGAACATACACAACTGAGCCTATGAAAATCAACTAGCCATTTTCATTTGTGTTTATAGTCTACTTCAGTTTCTGCTTTTCTTGCATTAGCTAAACTATCACAATGAAGTAATTGTGTGAACTGCAAACACTTCTATTCATTTCAAGTTCAATAGAATATTTTTCACACAAACTATTTTGGGCCTAAACTAATTACACCCTTTACATTGCAGCAGTGCAAGAATGGAGGACAATGTTAAAAATTCTTGCTCTTTTTCCATTGACTTGATCTAAACTTCTATAAATAAATCCCTCCCACAGGCAGCTTTAGGATTGTGCCTCACAGAAGTCAATGCCACCAACCAGCACTAATGGAAAAAGATTAACTAAATAATTCACTGTATTTCCTGGAAGTCATAGTAAATGTGTCATATCAAACAAACTTTGTTGATATATACACAAGTTAGAGTCCACAGAGCTCATTGTCAGCTTTTTCAAGTTAAAACATAACTGTAACAAAAGGCAAACACGCTCTCCCCTTCCCAATGTTATCTGCCTCCTTCCTCTCTTAATTTTGCATGTGGATTACAAAAATTTAAATCCTAAAAACAAGCAGTAGAAGAGATATCTCTATGCAAAGACAAACTGTCTGGGCATTGCTCTGCTAAACTGCATATCCAGCACGGACTTCAATTCCTAACATGTTTTTATTGGCTTGTGTGTTGTTGTGCCAAAACCAATTGACAGCATGCAATTAGCAAATAACCTGTAGGGCAAGGTGGGAGAGATCTTCTACAGCTGAAGAAAAAGGAGGGAAAAAACACCCTCCTTAACAATGATATCACACACACTCCTGTCTGCACTTGCAGTCACACAAAATGCATGTCACAAAATACGTTAGTGGACCATTAACAATTTAATGCCATGACTATTGAATTCACTAAGAAAGCCAAAACCAGAAATGTTCTAATGGGATTTTCAAGTATTATGTACAAGTTTCCTTAGGAAACACAGCAAAGTGGAGGTGGAATTCTGTTGGAGCCCAGAAAGCAAACTTCTGATGTAAGCAGAGTAATACTCAAGCCTGGTCTCTCCAGTGACAATTACTGATTGCATCTACAGTACTCATAAAAATCTAGAACCTAGTAGCGACACTGTCCATTGTGTTGCAATCTTGTATGTGTAGTCAACTCTCATGATACTGGTGTTTTTCTTAAAGCTCTTATCTCCTGATGGCACGTGAAGTAGAGAGAATCTCAACTTTCATTTAAAAAGTTTTTAATCCTCATGATTGAAGAGTAAAGCCTGAAATATGTGACCTATGTCTTCTAAACACTCAAAACCCAGAAGGCAAATATAAAGAACCTCAAATTATTTTTTTCATATCATGATTTTTTAGAATCACTTGGGGTTGGCATTACTGGACTCTCAGAATACTATATAGTGACAAGTATCAGAGGGATAGCCGTGTTAGTGTGGATCTGTAAAAGCAGCAAAGAGTCCTGTGGCACCTTATAGTCTAACAGACATATCGGAGCATGAGCTTTCATGGGTGAATACCCACTTCGTCGGATGCATGATACTATCCCTTAAATTTTAGGATTTCTTAGCGTGTTGACTCTGACAGTTACACTCAGTGTACATTCAAGATACTATGCTGTGATAAAATTCTCTCTTCCAGTGCAGATTTACTATCCAGAGTTACCTCTGAAACCAAATAATCAGAAAGGCACCTTAAATGACAAAACAAAATCATTGTATGGAAACATTTATCTCACAGATGTCCCAAAAGGAGAATCTACAGTAGCAGTGGGAAGATGGCATGAGACTAAACCAACCTAAACTGGGGCCATGCGATCCACATTTTTGCAAGTTAGATGGCTCGCTATTAAAAAAATATGTTATCATTTCTTATTTGCTGTCAATACTGGAAAATGCACAATACTTTCATTCACACAGCAGTTTTAATTTCCAAAGAGTTTTACATATATTAATTGTTTTCATCAACCTCGTGGCGAAGCAAGTATCAGACCCATTACACAGAGGGTAAAATTAAGGCAGTCAGATTATGAGACTTGCCCACAGCTACAGAAGAGAGTCGGTTCCTGACTCTATGACTTATCCCCAAGACCACACAGCCCTCCTCACTTCTTTCATCCACTTTAGTATTAAAAATAAAAGAATCCTTGGTCCTTGTATCCTTTTCAGGCAGA
Organism: Gopherus evgoodei; assembly: GCF_007399415.2. Lineage (NCBI taxonomy): Eukaryota > Metazoa > Chordata > Testudines > Testudinidae > Gopherus > Gopherus evgoodei. The sequence continues at coordinate 91,993,030 of NC_044328.1, forward strand.
ACCTGTCTGGCCTGCTAATTTACTGACTGTATTTAAAAGCCACAAGACAGTCAATAAAGCACCTCTTTACAAGAGTGATAGCACAATGTATCTCTTGCAGTATCCAAACAATACTTCCTTGCTGTTTATCACTGTGCTCATTCTGAGCACTGACCTCTATAAAAAGTTCAGATCTGGAAGACAGACACAGGACACACCTGGTGTAGTGGATGGAGTATGCCTTTTATAAAACGTGGATTACAGGAAGTGAGACACAAACTAATGCCATCAACAGCAGCAGTAAAGACTTGGGCTGGCTTCCTCTTTTAAGAGACAGAGGCAGGCTGGCGGGGGCTAGGGAGAGGCTGTACTGCAGCAGGAGTCCTTAGGAGGAATCCTAACTGAAGGTTTGGCTACACTTGCAGCTGTACAGCGCTGGGAGTTCACAGCTGTGTAGGGAAAGTGCTGCAGTGTGGCCACACTGACAGCTACCAGCGCTGCAGTGTGGCCACATTTGCAGCAGTGTTAGGAGTGCTGCATTATGGGCAGCTATCCCAGCATTCAAGTGGCTGCAATGTGCTTTTCAAAAGAGGGGGGTGGAGTGGAGTGTGACAGGGAGCGTGGGGGAGACAGAGAGAGTGGATTTTTGGAGCTGACACTGTGTCAGCTCCCTGCCTTGCAAGTTCCAACCCATTTCCCTACCCCTCTCTCATTCACTAAATGCAAATAGCCTTCTTTGTTTTTTTCCTCACAGACCAGATAAGCAGCTGCTCTGAAAGGGACCCCCCTCCCCTCCCGCCTGCCACGCTGCTTCTCTCCTCAAGCAAACACTAGATGTGGACATTCCAAAGAGATCCCCCTGCCTCTGCTCATTCACTGCAAACAGTAGCTGTGTTTGGTTTTAGATAAGCAGCTCCGGGAGCCCCAGTTCACAACAAAACAGAGGCATCATAACAAAACAAAGAGTGTTCTCTTTACTTAAAAGCATTATGGGAAGGTTCCGGAGGTCAGTTATAGCACAGTAAGATTAATCACTGTTTACACTGGCACCCCAGCGCTGCAACAGCAGCGCTGTTCTCTTTATTCCTCTCATCAAGATGGAGTACATGCAATGCTGTAGCCAGGGAAATACAGCTCTGTATGTGCCTTGCCAGCGTGAACAGGGAGTAAGTTACAGCGCTGTAAAGCCACCACCAGCACGGTAACTCTCAAGTGTAGCCAAGCCCTGAGTTAAAATTACTCTTGTGGCTAGGGGCTTGTCTACACTGCAACGTTGTCACCAAAACTTTTGCCTTTTGCAGGTACTTAACCCCCCACACAAAAGAAAAAAGTTTTGTGACACAAGCGGTAGTGTGAACGTGGCTTTGTCAGCAGGAGCGCTCTGCTGACAACAAAGCTTATGCTGCTCGCCAGGCTGGAAGTATTTTGTCAGCAAAAGTGCTGACAAAATACCAATAGAACGTTCACACACTCTGACTTTTTAGTTGACACAGCCTTGTTACTAAAAGCTGCACGTAGTGTAGACAAGCCCTAGCACGGCACAGACAGATCTGACTTGCTTGCAACGAGCACAGTATGCATTTACTCCTTTTGCAACCAACAAGCTCCACTGGCTAGTGAGGAAAGGCACATGTCTCCCCCTGCACCAATTTTGTGGGTCAAGCTCCCATCAGTGCAGACGGTGCCTATGCTTCTCAATGGAATTTCTGCACAGCCCCTGTTAAGCTGGGTTGGAGGTAGGGTTGCCAGTTCAATTTAGATATATTCTGTGAGGTTTCACCACATGATGTAATGGCATTTAATGACTGACCTACTGTACTCTAATACTCATTTAGTGTGGAACCATTATTTTGCCTTTGGTGGAAATCAGGAGCGTCACATGAATCATAATTATACATTTTCAGCATACTGCAGAAATAAACAGTCTTGCAAAATCTCCAGTTGTAATGTGAATCATATTTTTAAACTGCGAGATCAGGTTTAGGTTACTTTGCCAGTTAATGCACATTTAAATGTTTGTGTATATGCATGCATGTGTGCATCAGTTAATTCCATTATTTAAAAATACATAGAATAAAATACCATTACAAAATGACAGATACAGCAAAAGCTTATTGATAAGACTTAATAAGTTTCTGCTGCCGTCACTAGATTTTCTTGAGGTGTGCCCCCTTTTGTAAAAAAGGATGTAGCCTGAGGTGTTCGTTTCTGATTTTTCACCGATTCCTTGTGTTTTGTATATTCCACATGGATGTTAACAGCTCATCTCCCCTCATATTTACTGGAAAATTAATGACAACACAAAATGCTGTAAATTCATCAACTTCGCAAAACCAGTTTTTATAGTCAGCGTCTTTACACCAGTTGTCACTAATAACAATAGTACTTTTTCCTTTTTCTGGTCTCTTCAGAGCTGCTATGTTTTGAACAGCCCTCACCATCATCCATTTCTGTTGGAGTTTTTTTTAAGTGCAAGGCAGTTGCAGTGTAGTGTAGACTAAAGAGACAGTTCAAATGTGCTTGTGTGCGTGCATGTATCAGTTACAGTGCACAGACTTTACATCATAACGAAGTCACAGCTGCACAAGATAAAGAATTGCCTGCACAGTGCAGCTGCTGGGCAAACATATGCACATTACCAGGGCATTTTAAAACACTGGCTGGACTACTACATAAATTGGATTCAACATTCATTTTCAGAATGCCCTATGATTTATCTCCCGGGTTGCTCTCAGCAGTCTCCTGCAGATTTATATTTAATTCCTGGAGACTCAAGGGCAATCCTGGAGGGCTGGTAAACCTCATTGGAGGCAAGAGCCTTGTGGTCTTTCCCCCTCCATCTTGTGAACCTGTGAAGGTCTGGGGACATAACCTGGTCCTTAACTTTGCCTAGAATGGTCACAGACTGAATTTAGGCTAAGAGAAACTTCCTTCATTTTGTTCGAATTAAAATTGGAATATGCCTGGCTCCCACTTTTACAGGCTCTCCTAATTGGAATGGATTTGAATTTTGGTCCATAAGCATTTTCTCAACTGCTTGCATTTGTAAACGTTTCTGAAATTCATCCACTATTTTAGCAAAAGCATTAGCTTGTTGAGGTTAATAAAATAGCAATAGTTTAGTTAAATATGATATGAGTCTAAAAATTCTCTCCAAAAAGCTCACTAGGTGTTCGAGCATGGGGCAGGCATAAGGGGTGAACTGAATGGAGTTCACCGCGCATTCTCTCAAAAGGAATTTACAGGCCCTTTGAGGACTAGTATATATTTTCACTCCCAACTGTACTGGTAAAGGATACAGTTAGTTGGTTCTTTCTCTGCAGCTGAACCACCACTTTATAACCTGGTTTCAGCCTGACAGTACTGCTATAGCTCTGCAACAAACCATGTGTTGGGCCATGCTGCGTGTGGATACGAGCTGTGTGTATGGAGATAGCCATGTTACAAAACTGGACACGAATCTTGAACAACTGTATCCATGTGAGAACTCCATATTCATATGAGTGATCCTACTTACTTCAACATGACCATTCGTGAAAGCAAACACTTGGCAGGATTAAGCCCTTGGTAAGAATCTGGAGTGCAGTGGATTCCTAAAATCAGAGCTCACAGCAGAGTCTTGAAATAATCAGGCTTATCAACAGTGGGAAAATTTACCAGAATAATTATACTGCTGTAACTACTCATGCAGACCCTCTTACTCCAGAATACAAATGTCCACATGGGAATATACAGCAGTATACCTAGACAGTGGTATAACTATGCCAGTAAAATTTCCCCCTATAGACAAGAACTAAAATCATAAGACTAAAGAACTTAAAATTTCTCCTCTTCAGCAAACATATCTTGTGTACAATAGTAAATATTTACGTCATTAACAACACTGTAAAAAATATACAAAAACATCTTTCCCAATTTTTTCCTTCCATTAAAGCTATAGTAAAAATCTCACTCAGACTTTAAGAGACCAAGAACAATCGCCTCATGTAACTCCATATTAGTATTATTAGACTACGTGCTTTACAACTCCCGGTTTTTCCTTTACCATGAAGGCACACTTCTCGGTCGAGTCACAACGTGTCCAAACACCTCACCTGCTGAATTTCAACACAGCTTTCACATAATAATTACTCTACTTGCACTCTGGGCAGTTCCATCACTCCCACACTGTGATCAGCTACAAGTGGAAGGTGCTTTAGAAAATAAAGTGCTTTACAAACACTAATAATTCAGACCTTGCAATATTAGAGAGTATGTCTTAACTGCAGTGTTAATTCAGGCTATCAACATTTCAGTTAACAACTCTCAAGTTATTATTAATTATTTGTACTATCATAGTGCCTAAGTGTCCTTGTCAAGGACCAGGAACCCATTGTGCTATGCGCTGTACAAACACAGAACAAAAAGATGGTCTGACTCCAAAGAGCTTTCAAGCTCCGTAAAAGACAAGAAGCAATAAATACAGGCAGACCAGGAGTACAAGGAAACAAAGGGCTTGTCTACATCAGAAAGTTGCAGCGCTGGTGAGGGAGTTACAGCGCTGCAACTTTGAAGGTGTACACATCTGCAGGGCACCACCAGCGCTGCAACTCCCTGTTTGCAGCGCTGGCCGTACTCCCGTTTTGTCTCGGGTGTAGAGGATCCAGCGCTGGTGATCCAGCGCTGGTAATCCAATGTAGACAGTTACCAGCGCTTTTCTTGACCTCCGTGGAAGGAGGAAGCCTCTGGTAATCAAGCTGGTTTCCTTTCCCGGTTTGCTCTCTCGGTCCCGGAGCCACCCAGCAAACCGCAGGGAAGGAGACCTGCTTGCTCGGGGTTCCGGGACCGAGAGAGCAAACCGGGAACGCCGCGGTTTGCTCTCTCGGTCCCGGAGCCACCCAGCAAACCGCAGGGAAGGAGACCTGCTTGCTCGGGGTTCCGGGACCGAGAGAGCAAACTGGGAAAGGAAACCAGCTTCGCCGCGGTTTGCTCTCTCGGTCCCGGAACCCCGAGCAAGCAGGTCTCCTTCCCTGCGGTTTGCTGGCTGGCTCCGGGACCGAGAGAGCAAACCGCGGCGTTCCCGGTTTGCTCTCTCGGTCCCGGAACCCCGAGCAAGCAGGTCTCCTTCCCTGCGGTTTGCTGGCTGGCTCCGGGACCGAGAGAGCAAACCGCGGGGAAGCTGGTTTCCTTTCCCGGTTTGCTCTCTCGTCCCGGAACCCCCCTTGAAGCCGCCCAACAGCGCTGCAGTGTGGCCACATCTAACGCCACTTGCAGCGCTGGTTGCTGTAAGTGTGGCCACTCTGCAGCGCTGGCCCTATACAGCTGTACTAATACAGCTGTAACAACCAGCGCTGCAAAATTTTAGATGTAGACATGGCCACAAAGAGAATATTATCTACATAGACAAGACAAACACAAGGCTGGGAAGGGATAAAAAAAACACACAAAGAGAACAATGCGATGGCAACAAACACTAAGTGAGAGCAGCCACACCGCAAAACACTCAAGTGACACAGAGGCATCATGTTCGCAGCTGATGAATTGTGGTAACTCATGCTGTAGCTTAGGGGTAAGCAATCTATGGCACACGTGCCAAAGAGGGCATGTGAACTGATTTTCAGTGGCACTCCCACTGCCCGAGTCCTGGCCACCGGTCCGGGGGGCTCTTCATTTTAATTTAATTTTAAATGAAGCTGCTTCAACATTTTAAAAATCTTATTTACTTTACATACAACAATAGTTTAGTTATATATTATAGACTTAGAGAAAGACCTTCTAAAAACATTAAAATGTATTACAGGCACACAAAACCTTAAATTAGGGTGAATAAATGAAGACTCGGCACACCACTTTCTGAAAGGCTGCTGACCCCTGCTGTAGCTTGTATCCGACAGGCCAGAAAATTAGAATTAAAAGTACCTCAACACTCAAGGGTCGCCATCAAATTAACTCTGCAGTGAAGACAAGCCCTGAGAAACCAGTTCTTCCCATTAGCCAGCACAGCAGTTACATCCAGATTAAAAGAAGATATGACTTTTATAGCAAAGGATGCTGCCTGGATAGCTTCAAGGCACGCTATGCATAGGATAGGTGAGAGGTCAGTAACCATTTTTAGTAAAAACCAACTCTGCCATTTTTATTTGAAAAAGATAAAAATATTTTGATGCTTTCAGATGCAAATTTGTTCCCTTTTTGGCAAAAATAAAGATTTTTAAAAGATCAATTTGTGAAGCATTGATTTATGAGGTTTTTTAAAAAGGCTTTAGATAAAAATTAGAAGCAAGCACAGTAGAATTAAGCACATTGTATAATACCTATCAAAAGAGGTTGTAATATCACTGGATCTCAGTGCAGGAACTTACATTATTTGGCTTACCATAAACCTGGCACGACAGTTCCTCCAAAAGAATGAACTACATTTTCAGAGTGACAGCTATAGAAAAATGAGGTTTCCTCATTAAAATACTCACATATATCAACTCCAACAAAAGGCATAAGGTAAGTTAAAGTCTTGTCTATCCACACACACCAGTTTAATTAGAAGTGACTGATGTAGTTAAACTGGTAAAATCCCTGTGTGGACAAACCGATTTATAATGAGCTCATATTGATTTAGGCCTGTCCACCAAGAGGTTTGCATTGATTTTTAAACAGGTTTTATAGTTATGCTGGTGCAACTTTGACATGTAGCCTAAATTTGATAAACTAATAAAAGCCCGAGGAGTTCACAGTTGAAAGCCAAGGGTTACTTATTTTATTGTACTGATGCTCAGAGTTTAGAGGCCTAAATGTTAAAAATAAATAAGCCTATGACAGCGAGACACAACAAAGCACAATATTCTACTTGTGTCTTCAGATTGATCCTTAACTATAATTTCCATCATTTTACTCATTTAAACCTCAACTTTAATACACTTAAGGACAATCTATATGCAGATAATTCATTTGTGGTTTCATGGCAACAAATGTTTCACTCCTGGTTAAAGTCAGGTCAGTCAGAGTTTATGTAAAATGAAAGAAACAGTATTTTGGCATCACTAAATGTTTGAATATTAGAGATGCTATGATGGGTGGATGTTTGCAACACATTTCAGGCAGGTGTTTTTAAAGGATGGTGCATTTTGCCTTAATTCTGCTAAGAAATTCTGCACGATTCACTCATTCAACATTGCCTGAATCAGGAGCAGAACCAGCTCAGTTACTGGAGTGATTGTTCACCATCATCAGTTGAAGATTATCTATCTGCTTTAATTCCATAATCTCCTTAGCAAAGGTTGCTGAATTATCTTTTAATGCTGCCCCTCCTGCCTGTGAGGCACTCTTTGTAAACATTCACAAAGCTCTCTCATTATCCTCCTTCAGATTCCCCCTAAAAACTCTTTTGTAATAAACGCCTACAAAAAAAATTGACAACTATTAGGTAATAGAGTGCTGAGACTACTGTCTACCATGCTAATCAACACTGTTTCACTGTTTCCTTGTGCTTCCCTGTATCTGTCTGTATCCATCTATTGTCTCACGTCTTATAGTTCAATTGTAAGACTGTGGGGGTGTGACCCGTTTTTTGCTCTGTTTGTGCACAATTGAGTCCTGGTCCTTGACCAGGGCTCCTAGGCACAATGGTGACAGAAATAATAACTTAAGAGGAGTTAACCCAAACACAGATAACATGAGTTAACTCTGCAGTGAAGACAGAGCTTCAGATATTGCAGGGTCTGAATTATTAGTATTTGTAAAGCACTTCATTTTTCTATAGCATCAAAACAATAATAGTTGTACAAAATACTCATGTCTCCTCTGGATTTGTAATAGACATGAATGTTTGTTCTCTGGCTGAGAGATTTTGCCAAATAGGTTTGATTTCTGAGTAAATGACTCAGTGGAATGCAGGTAATCATCACGGCTTACCCTGAAGCCAATACATACTATATATATTGTACAAGGTTCATAGCCTTTGTGCAGAAGTACTCAGTAGTCAACTTGTTAGGACGTATCCGGGGGGCAGGGGGTCCTGCAGGAGTCTGTCCTGAGTCTGATATTATTTAATATTTTCGTTAGTGAGTTGGATAGTGGAGTGGAGAGTATGCTTATAAAATGTGCAGATGACACCAAGCTGTGAGGGCTTGCAAGCACTTTGGAGGACAGGATTAGAATTCAAAAGGACCTTGACAAATTGGAGAATTGGTCTGAAATCAACAAGATGAAATTCAATAAAGATAAGTGCAAAGAACTACTCTTGCAAAGAAAAAATCAAATGCACGACTACAAAATGGGGAATATCTGATTAGGGTACAGTACTGCTGAAAAGGATCTGAGTGTTATAGTGGATCACAGAGTATGAGTCAACAATGTGATGCACTTGCAAAAAAAGGCTAATATTCAGGGGTGAATTAACAAGTATGTAAGACACAGGAGGCAATTAGTCCATTTTACTGTGTACTGGTGAGGCCCCAGCTGGAGTACTGTGTCCAGTTTTGGGCTCCACATTTAAAAAAAGATGTGGACTAACTGGAGAGAGTCCAGAAGGAGAGAAACAAAAATGATAAAAGGTTTAGAAAACCTGAGCCCTCAGGAAATGTTAAAAAAAACTGAGCGTGTTTGGTCTTGAGGAAAAAAGACTGAAGAGGGATGGGGATCAACTCTTCTCCATGTCCACTGAAAGTAAAACAAAAAGTAACCTGTTTAATCTGTAGCAAGGGGGATTCAGGTTAGATGTTAAGAAAATCTTTCTAACTTGAAGGGTAGTTAAGCACTGAAGTAAGTTACTAAGGTAGGTTGTGGAAACCCCATCACTTGAGGTTTTTAAGAACAAGTTGGACAAACACCTGTCAGGGACTGTCTAGGTTTACTTGGTTCTGCCTCATCTTGGGAGGCCAGGCTAGATGATCTCTTGAAGTCCCTTCCAGCCCTACATTTCTATGAATCTACGATAACATAATTGCCACAAGAACTAGGAATTAATTCTTCCCCCATTCTCCACTACCTCCATATACACCTTATGTGCAGAATTACACATATGATCAAACACGGGTTTTGTTTCACATCTGTGCCTTTTTCTGTAGCTGCCAGGATTTCGGTCCGAGAAGTCAGTGATTTAGCTCACATTCAGCATGGACACTCATATTTTCCTAATTTACCTTTCTGGAGCCAAATTTTAGATACTACTACAAATGCATTAGTCCACTTTTCACTCTTCAGTGATTGCTATTGCATTTTTCTATAATTACAACAACTCTATCTTTGGTAAACAGGCACCAATGACCCATAAACAAAAGAAACAGATATACAGCAATTCTTGTCTTTACAACTGACAAAGTCTTGATGTGTGAACATAGTTCAAATTTGTCTAGTGTTGAAGTATCTAAAGACTGTCATTAGGTCATTATAAATAATAAATCATTTTGTCTTGAATTGGCATTTTTTAAAATAAACACAGGGTGTAACTATTTTCCATTCCATTTGCTGATTTTAAAAACACTGACTCATCGAGAATGGAAACACCCAGGCCCAAAATTCTGCTCTCAATTACACTAGCATAAATTCAGAGTTGCTCTAGAGGTATCAAGGAAATTCTGAATTTACACTAGTGAGAACAGAATTTATCCACAACTGTGGTCTACAAAGAACTGAAGGAAACAATGAAATAAACTAAGATTAATAACATACACCTTTACCCCAATATAACGCTGTCCTTGGGAGCCAAAAAATCTTACCACATTATAGGTGAAACCACATTATATCAAACTTGCTTTGATCTTCCGGAGCGCTGCTTTATCACGTTATATCCAAATTTGTGTTATATCGAGTCGTGCTATATTGGGGTAGAGGTATACTCTGAAACTTCCATAAGATCATGCATCTTCCAGCAGCCTTCAGCTTCAGCAATCATATATGATCACCATAAAACAATGGTTGGGATGATTATAGGAAACCACTCTAAGAAGAAACATGCAAACCAGTAGTCAACATTTTTGTATAGAAACAAGAGCAACATAGGACCTTTGAAAAGCATATCACCTCACATTAATGGAGACTGCACTAGCTCTACCAAAGCAAAAGGTACTGATATTGCAGGTAGCAATTTACTAGGGTACAGATTTAACAGGAGCTGTGTCCGTGCCTACACAATTTCTGCTCCAAAAAAGTGTCAGTTCGTGTACATTTCAAGTACTATATTATTTTTATTTTATAAACTGTGTTAAATTAAGTTGAAATATAAACTCTGACGGAAAAATAGTTTTTTCTTTTACTAGAGCAGCTGCCTCACTTTACCCAAGAAAACTAGTCTATTTCAGACAAAGCTATTCTGACTACATTAGTAGGGCACACAGGACAGTACATGAATCTCAGAGCACAGTTCTGTCAGTGGGCACACAGAACACTGTCACCAATTACAACGCTGGGTTTCCCCCCACGGAGGGAGATCTCATTACAGTAAAGAGCACTAAAAGGGTTTGAGGGTATTAAAAATGATGGAGGTTTAAAACAAAAAGACAGCCAGCAACAAGTGGCAGAGAAATGACCAATGGAGACAATCGTTGCAAGTCAAATTATTTTAATACAGAACACACAGAGAAACTGACAAAGTTTAAAATATCTGGGCCCAAATTCTCATAATAGTGTGTGTGTATGCATGCATGATGTTGCTATGACTGTGCGATTAGCTATATGGCTAATTGGTCGCCTGCATGTGCAATGGAAAATAATCAGTTAATTTTAGGTTGGAGCTGGGAAAACATGCACAGATTTCAATCAAAATCAAATGTGAACATGGATTATGCTTCAAACATCTCAGCACAATGTCCATTTTCTACCGCAATGTTAGTTGCTCCAGAGCTCTTGATTTTTATATATGCTCTTCTCAACAGTGTGCAAAAAGAAACGTTGCTCAGAATGTAGCTTACTGGAATTAATGCTGATAACTCAATAAAGCAACACTGCAAATCAAAAATCCATTTGATGGACATCATTCAATCTGTTGCAGGTTAGCATAAAATGTTATCATTGCCATAACACAGCGTGTATTTAGATAATCATAACAGCAAGTTTTATTATCTTATCCAAGGCGCAACAAAGGATTGGCAAAACTGTATCCAAAGTAAGCTCATACACATTAAACCAAAATATTTACATATCAATATTGCTAAGCCAAAATGTACAAAAAGCAGAAGTCAGGCTCCCAAAAATCACAGCATTGACTTAAGACTCAACATTATAAAAAAACCCAAACCTTTGATTACCCTCTTCAATCGTCTAACATCATTTTGTACATTCTCCCCACCCTTCATAACACAGCTGCTAAATTTCATTATTTAATATTCACCAGCTTTGAAACAAAACGCTGTACGATGCAGATTCATTCGTTTTTACGGAGTGGGCCATGCCAACAAAACAGTGCATTTGGGAAGGATTACCCACTTCAAATACCATACAAATACCAAACCTGTCTTCCAACAGTGACATTCAGGAAAGGCGGGTACATGGGGAGTGCATGCTTGGGTGTGGGAGAGGAGAGTCCCAAGGACAGAAATGTCTCTCCCACAACTGCACTCATAACCAAATAAAATGAGTTTGTTTTTAAAAAGACTGAAGTAAAATTATTTCTCTTCAATACAGAGCAGCTGTGTTAAATAGAGATACAACATAAAGAAGCCAACATGCCAAAGATTTTGTTTCTGACAGGGAGACACTGGGGTGATCCAAAAGTATTGTTATTAAAAATAAAATAATAAATAATAATAATCACTACTCTACAGGAATTCGGGAAGACACATGAAATAATTGTGGCAACAAAAAATACCAAGAAAGGAAGGCCACTGATCCCTATTGTCACAAACTTGGCCATCTCTCAGGACATTCAAGAATGAACAGCTAAGTGAGCAGCAGTTGATAATACAAGTAAAATTACGTATGTATGTTTAGGTAAGGGGTGTAGGATTCACACATTGGTGTGGAATGGTAGTAAGGCAAGTATTACCATTTGTATAGTAGCAGCATTTGTATAATCCACTCCAGGATCACAGCATTACACTAAGAACTATACACGCATGTAATTAAAAACATAATCCCTGCCCCCAAAATTTATAATCTTAACAATTGACAAGGAACATGTGGACACAAGCAAACAGGGAGGAGGGCAATGTAACAGTGAAATCATCATGTTTAGCACTATAAGGAGCATTAATACTAATAGCAATACTAGGTTTACACTATGAAAAGGCACAGCATTTTTTGGGGGGGAGAGTTCCACATATATTACAGAATCTATTTCTTATGCTGGACATCCCATTAGAAAGTTTTTAGACAGGGGATAATGGGTATTGTGGTAAATTTGGAAAAATTAGTTTCATTCCACTAATTTTTCTTTGAGGAGAGTACGTGAGGGGAAGAAAGTCACAAACTAGTGTCAGTTTCTGGAAGATTTTTTGCTTTAGTACTCTTCAAATTCTTTGAATTGTTTCCCACAATATCATTTTTTATTCTTATATGCAAACATTCATTATATGATCGTTCCACTCTTTACTGAAACAAGTCACAGAATTATGGTGAAAATTACACGGACTAGCATAAACCCAGCTAGAGAAAAGATGACCATTTTTCTTTCTAATACAAGCTCAACTGTGCATCCTTCTGTTAATTTTTGCATATAGTTCATAAACCAGTGTCACTGAAGTTAATAGTAGTCCACTGGACGTCAGTGAGCACTGAATCTGAGACATCAGACCAAAACCAAGTCAAAATTAATTTACAACAACAAATTTCTGACTGACTTCAATAAGAACAATACTAATTTGACACAATAATCCTAGAGGCACAATAGTAATGCACACTTTTTATTTTATATTGTGTTTGATTTCACATTCAGTGACTGTATTTTGTTTCTTGAAACCAAATCTGCAGATACATTTTTTAAGCATCTGTGTTTAAACACAGGCTCAGGTATAATGTGCAACAGCTGTTGTCAAAGAAAAAAAACACCACAATGTATTTCCAGAAATAGCACACAATGAAAGCCAAGTGGAGAAGAGTACAGTAACTCCTCGCTTAATGTTGTAGTTATGTTCCTGAAAAATGCAACTTTTAAGTAAAACGATGTTAAGCGAATCCAATTTCCCCATAAGAATTAATGTAAGGAGGTGGGGAAGGGGTTTAGGTTCCAGGGAAATTTTTTTTCACCAGACAAAAATACACACACACACAAATAGTATAAGTTTTAAACAAACAATTTAATACTGGTACACAGCGATGCTGATTTTGGTGCTTGGTTGAGGTGGTGAAGTCAGAGGGTGGGATATTTCCCAGGGAATGGCTTATTGTTAAATGAAGAACTAGCAATTGGCTGAGCCCTCAAGGGTTAATTCATTGCTGTTAATGTAGCCTCACACTCTACAAGGCAGCACGAATGGAAGGAGGGGAGACAGCATGGCAGACAGAGACACACACCCTGTGTGTGAGAGAGAGATGCGCATTGCTCCTTTAAGTATGCTGACCCCACTCCAATTACACTGCCTTTTTAAGTAGATCAGCTTAAGACAGCAGCTGTTGCCAGGAAGTTCCCTCAGTCCTGAGCCCTGTCCTGTGTCCCCCCTGCTCTATGGAAGATGGTGTAAACGGGGTGCAGGAGCAGGGGGGAGAGGGACACCCTGACATCAGCCCCTCTTTCCCCTCCTTCCCCCCACAGCAAGCAGGAGGCTCCAGGGAGCAGCTCCAAGGCGGAGGGCAAGGACAGCACATGGCAGTGGGGGGAGGGACAGCTGAACTGCCCAGCAATTGATAGCTTGCTGGCTGCTGCCACACAGGGAACTTAGGGGAATGGGGAGCTGATAGGGGGGCTGCCCATTCATCCTGGTTCCAGGCCCCCACCAGCTAGCTGCCACGGGCTACTCTTCCTGCAAGCAGTGGACAAACCAGGCGGCTGCCAAACACCGTTATAAGGGAGCATTGCACAACTTTCAACGCATATGTTCCCTAATTGATCAGCAACTTAACAACGAAACAAAGTTAACCGGGATAACTTTAAGTGAGGAGTTACTATATAAACTATGTAAAATATCTGCCCTCTAATATCTTACTTTAATACACCTGCATTTTTGGAAATCCAAGAATATGTAAATATTCTCCTGAAACTCACTGACAATACAAAATAGAACAAGTACACTCATTTGATTATACAGAATAGAAGCTCACTCTTCGTGGCAGTTTTTTCCTGTGATTTAAAGTTGTCACTCCTCTCTCTGAATCCATACACTAGCTCCCATTTTGCTATTGCACCAATTACACGTTTTTCATCATTGCCTCAAAGTCTTGCATATTTCTGCCACTCCTACACATCTATCTCTGCCTTGTTTCACATTGCCTTCCAACACCTCTGCTCTGACAAATGATTCCAGCCTTGTTTCACACAATTATCTCTGTGCAGCCCCAATGCATGCATCACCCTTCCTGTGCTCATAAAAGGCCCCTATTCCCTCCTTCTTGAAGACCCACTTCAGCCAAGCTGCCTAAGAGGGAATCTAGCTAGCTAGAACCACTGCCCAGACACCCCTTTGACTACTTTTATATGATGTACCCTTTTGTCCTTTACTTTCTAAAGTTAGACAGAAGGTCAGTGATTATGTCTTATTTATATTTTAAAAATGTCTGAAACATCTTGAGCACTACCAGAAACACACCCACCAACACCATACTACTACTACTAATACAAATATACTAACAACAATATTGACTATACACTATCCATAACCGAAATACAGATTCCTCTGGATAGAACACAGTAGCTGTTTAACAGTGCACAGCAACATCACACAGCTGTTCAGAAACAAAAGGAAGCGTGTTTCAACTGAAACTTCAGGAGGAATTTAGGTAAGTAAAAGGCAACTGCCCAGATTGGAACTGGCCAGAATGCAGGAAGGAGAGGGGGAATATACCCCTACTTTAATGGCCACAGGTGGTGAAAAGGACCTACATTTTTCTATCTTCGCAATCTTCCCTCTTAACGTTTGGTATATGATTGAATTGAGAAAGACACCAAACACAATCTGTTTGCATTTAGGTCAGCAGAAAAGCTCATAATAAAATCATGTCATATTGCTGAGGAGTAAAAAGAAAATCCATTTTAGATGTATCCAGCCAGATTAGCAAAAAGATTAGACAGACATATAGTTCATATTTGTATGCAATCTTCATTAGCCTACATAACTGAATACTAAAGATTTCTTTAGTCTTGTGGGGAAAGGCATAAAAACAAGAACCTATGACCGAAAGCTGAAGCCAAAAAAATTCAAATTGGAAATAAGAAAATTTATTTATTTATTTATTTTAAATAAAACAGTGAGCGTGAGATTAACCATTGGGACAAACTACCAAGGGAAGTGGTGGATTCTCAGTCTCTTGATATCTTCAAAATCCATTCTGAATACCTTGCTGGAAGATATGCTTTAGTCAAAAATAAGTTATTGGACTCAATATAAGAGTAACTGGGTGAAATGTAATGTCCTGTGCTCTACAGGGGGTCAGACTAGATCTAATGCTACCTTCTGGCCTTAAAGTCTATGAATCTATAACTGACATTTCACCAGTGTTTCTTTTGCTGAAGGTGGCAGCCCAGCAAATTCACAAAAATTAAAGATTTAAATCGTAGATGTATTCATACCTCTCAAGCATACCTCGTTTCAAGTGACTCACTCAGTTCCAAAATTGTAAGTTTCAAATAAACTACGAGTCCCCTCATTTTTACTGTTGAAAATTAGCATCAGAAATAAAATGAAGCTGAGGTTATAGAAAGTGATTTGCACCAAAGCACTTAACCCCACGGCATTTTAAGTTTCCTGCAAAAACAAATATTGTGTGTCCTTCATGTAGTCTTTCATGACACATATTACTACTGTGACAGATATGGCAATTTCCTGCAGTATGCTTGAGAGACCTTATTAAAGTAACTTTAATCATCACTGGGGACCATTGAATTAAATGAAAGCTTTCCGTATTATTGTAGGCTGAGATTATACATAACCTCTTGATGGTGCAGATGTGACAGGCATGAGACCTGGGGTTTCAAAGGACTATACAGAACAATGTGCCAGCCAAGACTGGACTTTTGGAACAAACAGTGTGAAATGCAGCAAAGAATCCTGTGGCACCTTATAGACTAACAGACGTTTTGGAGCATGAGCTTTCGTGGGTGAATACCCACTTCCTCAGATGCATGTAATGGAAATATCCAGGGGCAGGTATATATATGTGTGCTAGCAAGCAAGCTAGAGATAATGAGGTCAGTTCAATCAGGGAGGATGAGGCCCTGTTCTAGCAGTTGAGGTGTGAAAACCAAGAGAGGAGATACTGGTTCTGTAATTGGCAAGCCATTCACAGTCTTTGTTCAATCCTGAGCTGATGGTGTCAAATTTGCAGATGAACTGAAGCTCAGCAGTTTCTCTTTGAAGTCTGGTCCTGAAGTTTTTTTGCTGCAGGATGGCCACCTTAAGGTCTGCTATAGTGTGGCCAGGGAGGTTGAAGTGCTCTCCTACAGGTTTTTGTATATTGCCATTCCTAATGTCTGATTTGTGTCCATTTATCCTTTTCCGTAGAGACTGTCCAGTTTGGCCGATGTACATAGCAGAGGGGCATTGCTGGCATATGATAGCGTATATTACATTGGTGGATGTGCAGGTGAATGAACCAGTGATGGTGTGGCTGATCTGGTTAGGTCCTGTGATGGTGTCGCTGGTGTAGATATGTGGGCAGAGTTGGCATCGAGGTTTGTTGCATGGATTGGTTCCTGAGCTAGAGTTATTATGGTGTGGTGTGCAGTTACTCGTGAGAATATGTTTCAGGTTGGCAGGTTGTCTGTGGGCAAGGATTGGCCTGCCACCCAAGGCCTGTGAAAGTGTGGGATCATTGTCCAGGATGGGTTGTAGATCCTTGATGATGCGTTGGAGGGGTTTTAGCTGGGGGCTGTATGTGATGGCCAGTGGAGTCCTGTAGGTTTCTCTCTTGGGTTTGTCTTGCAGTAGGAGGCTTCTGGGTACACGTCTGGCTCTGTTGATCTGTTTCCTTATTTCCTCATGCGGGTATTGTAGTTTTGAGAATGCTTGGTGAAGATTTTGTAGGTGTTGGTCTCTGTCTGAGGGGTTAGAGCAGATGCGGTTGTACCTCAGTGCTTGGCTGTAGACAATGGATCGTGTGATGTGCCCGGGATGGAAGCTGGAGGCATGAAGGTAGGCATAGCGGTCGGTGGGTTTTCGATATAGGGTGGTGTTAATGTGACCACTGGTTCATTCACCTGCACATCCACCAATGTAATATACGCCATCATATGCCAGCAATGCCCCTCTGCTATGTACATCGGCCAAACTGGACAGTCTCTACGGAAAAGGATAAATGGACACAAATCAGACATTAGGAATGGCAATATACAAAAACCTGTAGGAGAGCACTTCAACCTCCCTGGCCACACTATAGCAGACCTTAAGGTGGCCATCCTGCAGCAAAAAAACTTCAGGACCAGACTTCAAAGAGAAACTGCTGAGCTTCAGTTCATCTGCAAATTTGACACCATCAGCTCAGGATTGAACAAAGACTGTGAATGGCTTGCCAATTACAGAACCAGTTTCTCCTCTCTTGGTTTTCACACCTCAACTGCTAGAACAGGGCCTCATCCTCCCTGACTGAACTGACCTCATTATCTCTAGCTTGCTTGCTAGCACACATATATATACCTGCCCCTGGATATTTCCATTACATGCATCTGAGGAAGTGGGTATTCACCCACGAAAGCTCATGCTCCAAAACGTCTGTTAGTCTATAAGGTGCCACAGGATTCTTTGCTGCTTTTACAGATCCAGACTAACACGGCTACCCTCTGATACTTGACAGTGTGAAATGGTTTTCCTGGGGAATATCGAGGGAAAGGTCAATGCAAACCCTCCCCCTCTAGTTATGTAACAACCCAACCTTTTGAAGCTACACCCTTTGTCTGCTGATCACCTGTTACACGAGGCCAAGATCAAAGATGCAAGCTGTATAAAGGCAAGACTGAACTATGCATGGTTCTGGTTACGAATCTGAGAGACAGTTATTAACTTGACTGACATCTACCAGAGCCTAAGGTTGGAGTTGGAGTGAACTCAAGCTTTTTATCATGAGTGTTCGTTCTTTTACTGTTTTTAAAAAAAAATTTTCTGTAACACTTTCACCTTAAGAATAAACGTGCTTGCTTATAAAGAGCTGTGTAGTAACCTGTGAGTCCTGTCAGTTACAACTGTTCATAGTCCCTATAGTGAACACAAAGAGCAGACACTGGCCTCTTTAGACAATCTGGCTTGCTGGGAATATCACACTGTAGGAAGGGAACTGTGCAGCTTAGAATAACCCCAAATCAGGAGGCAGAGAGACATGGGTCTTTGCCAAAGAGAGCTGACAGCTAAGGAGCCGGGACCCCAGAGTGGGTGCCCTCAAGGCATCATGGAGGGACAATACAGGCGTAGCTGCTCCGAACCATGAGAGTTACACATCCTACATTTGGACCAATCATCAGGAGACACTGAACAGTCAAGGAATCATAACTTTAGAGTGACATACGATGAATGGCACACAAACAATAATAAAAATGAGATAGGTCAACACACAAAAGCACATGGGCACTGCCATTCTGGATCAGACCAGAGATCCACATAGTCCAAAAACCTATGAGAAGAGCTTCAGAATAAAGTCCAAGAAAATCTATTGACAGACAATTATGAAATGACCTGTAACATCTTACATTTTCCTGCTTATGCTCCTTTCCATTGGCTTTTCACTTCAGCAAGGTTTGTTTTCTGAAAGATGTCTGTTTGCCTCAGGTAATATCTTGAACTTTGCCATTTCACCATTCTGGCTTTTTTCTTGCCTGTTCACTTTTTTTTGCTTTGTTGTGGAGATGCTTAAACAGTCCCCAGACTGACT
This sequence comes from Gopherus evgoodei, assembly GCF_007399415.2. NCBI lineage: Eukaryota > Metazoa > Chordata > Testudines > Testudinidae > Gopherus > Gopherus evgoodei. The sequence goes on from NC_044328.1 coordinate 92,011,927, forward strand.
AAGGGTTTTAAATTGTTCACTTTTTACTTGAGGGCCATTGTCTTGCTTTATTTTGTTTATAAACTACCCATTCTGAAGTTCAGTATCTCAGTTCCAGTTTGTGAAATGATTCCTCTCCAGAAGATGTTAAACTGAATTATATTGCGGTCACTATTCCGAGTGGATAAAAAAAATTGATGACTTTAAAAAAATAATTTTTTTAAATTAAAATCAGACTTAAAAAAAAATTAAATTAAATCTTACGTGTAATATCTGTGTTCCATATTGTAATGTAATAATTTGACAGGTTGTATTCTGAGCCTCCGTGATTGTATGAATCACCATATAGGAGAGGGACATTAATTAGGGTGAAGAGCTGCTCTTCTACAGAAATTGTTATGCCCCTCCCGAAAGTACAGACACATCAATCCTAGAGGCTCTTGGATCTTACAACAGGAAACTCCCTACATCTGGATTAAGAAACAGTCAACAAAAGGACTAAAGATTCATGTTGTTCTGCTCTCTTTCCCATGAAGAAGAATTACACAAGTGGACTCCTTCCATCAGCTGAGTCTGCAGTTCAGCACACATGGCAGGAACTAAACCAAACCAAAGGCACTAAACATCTCTATGCTGCTTGGACTTGGGAAGGGGAGGAGAAGGAGGAAATGTTCCTAGGAATAAGCAAGTTAAAAGACAAATACAGCTTGCTAATTATAGAAGCCTGTATTACTTTTTGAAACATAAAACTAACTTATTCATGTATCTACATTTGCTTGCTTTAACCCTGTGAATAACTCTCTAATTTCCTTTTCCTATTTAATAAATCTTCATATAGTTTACTGTAGAATTGGTTACACGCTTTGTCTTTGGTGTGAGATCTAAAGCCCAAGATTAAGCGATTGGTCCTTTGGGACCTATCACAGAGATACGATCACCTGGATGGCAAGACACACCGGAGTGACTGTCTGTCACTCCATGTTGAGCAGGGGTTCTCAAATTGGGGGTCGATACCCCTCAGGGGATTGCAAGGTTATTACATGGGGGATGGTGAGCTGTCAGCCTTCACCCCAAATCCTGCTTTGCCTCCAGTATTTATAATGGTGCTAAATATATTTAAAAGTGTTTTTAATTCATAAGGGGGAGGGTTGCTCTCAGAGGCTTGCTGCATGAAAGGGGTCACAGTACAAAAGTTTGAGAATTACTGATGTTGAGGCTATTAAAAGTGCCTCAGGAGTTGGCATATGGTGAAGTTGGTTGGCGAAATCTAAGTTTAGAACTCACAACCAATTGGGGGTTTGTGTCCTGGTTTTAACAGTCTGTCCTGCGGTTAGTACTCATCCTCTTGAATCACCGTTGACAGCGTTACACAGTTTATTTTAATTTCCATCCAAATAGAGCTTGTCATAAATCACAAGTAAAAAAATTAATCATCTAGTAAATCAGTGCAGCATTCACCATTTCCTAATATAACATAAAAAAGAAAAATTAATCATCTGTACATTAAGCGACATAACTGCTTAAATAAATGTGACTAAATATCCTCTAGGTTAAAATGTGTGTTAATATGTATCCTCTAGGCTAATAAAAAGAAACACCAATGTTAGTATAAAGGCAATTTTAGCTGGAAATCAACAGGTTTTGATGATTACCAACCAATGACAATCGACCAATCTTTCTTTAGGAAAATAATTAAAAAGTACAAACACTAAACATAGTTAAAATCAATTATTTAAACCTAGATCTCTTGCTTGCTGATTTAAATCATGATTAAAATCACCAAATTAAACCAATTCACTCTTGTCACTACTATTTAGTTTCACGTGTTTTTTTTCTTGTTGATTGAAAAGGCAGCACTCATTTTAAGAGCTGATAAATATTATATCTGTATACAAGTTATTTAACATTAAAAGGGGTAATGAAAGCAAAAACAACAGTCAATATTTTTTCCATACAGATCTCGCATTACCCACTACAAGTAGCAAGTAGAAACTGTAATATGAAATTTGTTAAGAGCAGAAAATTTAGATAATTCCAGGGCTCCTTCCTTTATTCCCTTTTCTCTGATAAGTCTGTGCTTCAATATATTTTTGGGATTGTCACCTCTCCAGAAAAAATATTTTATTTTAGTGAAGGTACAGGCTTAGGCTTTGGGCTTGTCTACACTTGAAATGCTACAGTGGTGCCATTGCAGTGCTGCAGCTGCACTTCTGGAGCACTTCAGTGTAGACATTACCTACTCCAATGGGAGTTTTCCCATCGGCATAGTTAATCAATCTCCCCAGGAGGCGGTAGCTTGACCTTGTGTTGTCTATATGGTTAAATCAGCCTAACAACATCGTTCAGGGTGTGGATTTTTCACACCTCTCAGAAAGGTAACTACACTGATGTAAGTTTCCAGTGTAGACCAACTCTAAGCATAATTACATGCAGTGTCATTTTACTACGGTCCTCCCCTTCGTAAAGTATACTGGTGGTATAGCAGAGCGACTACTAGCATTCCAAAATGTTCCAGGTCGTCTCTTCAAAGCCTTAACTCATGGAAGGAAGGAGGGGATGAGATAAATACTAAAACATTTAAACTACAATACATTAGAGTAGTGAATCTCTAACTTCTTCATTCTGGCAACTCTAAGACATCTTCTACCTAATTAGGCCTCCCTGCCTAATTCCCAGTGCCTCCTCTCCTTCTCATTACACCTCTCTGTGCTGGTAATCTTCTGATCCAGCAGCGATCCATAAACAAAAGTTCAGAACCAAAGCATTAAAGGATTTAAACAGATGCATACACGCAGCTACAGAAAGACTAACTCAACCCCTTACATTTTCCAGTTTTGAGAATTTTAACAGACTATGCTAATACAGTAATATTTACCAAACAGATCTAGTCCAAATATTTAATGCTATGTTTAAATTATGTTTTTAATTTAAAAAATCCACACTCAAAAGAAACAAAAAATGTAAATAGTGGAGAGCAGTTGGGCAGCCCTCTTTCTCTGAAATCTGTGTCTCTTTCTGGTGGATTCGGTGGATCCAGGGAACCTGGAAAACTGAGCAGGACATGATCTCTGGGAAGTCTGTGACCTACCAAACCTTTCCTTATTTTGAGGCAAATAAATGCCCTGGAATTGTAAAGTAGTCCAAGTCCTTTAAACAGTGTGCAAGGACTTCTCCATGGTTTCCGAGAACAGTTTCCAATCACCAAAGGGGAGGTCCTCCACGATGTTCTGCACTTCTCAAGGAAACCAGAACAAATGGAGCTATGATGCCCTGTGCATAACCACTGGCATGGAGGTGGACCTGGTAGCAGTGTCTGCAGCATCTAAGGATGCTTAAAGACAAGTTCTGGCCATCAATTGGCCCTCTGAGATGATGGACTGGAATTGCTCCCCAGAGTCTCGTGACATGTTTAATAAAACCCACGAATCTGTTATAATTTGTAAAATTTTATTTGGCCATGACTGCCTGATACTTTTCAATCCTGAATTGAAGGGTTGCTGAAAAACAGGACTTTCGCGCAAAGAAATCTAGCAGCTTCTGGTCCTTATCATATGGGGTAGACTTAAAGTGCTCTTTACCTTGCTCATTTACCACATCCACCACCACGGATTTAGGTGGAAGGTGAGAGAAAAGTCAGAATTCTTTGGGAGAACATAATACTTTTTATCTGCCCATTTACATGTGGGCAGAATTGTGGCAGGTGTCTGCCAAACCATCTTAGCCAGATCTAGGAGCATCCCATGGGTAATGCTACTCTAGAAGTGTTACTGATGGCAAGAAATCCAACAGTTTATGATAAATACAACCAGGAGTCCAGTGGCACCTTAAAGACTAACAGATTTATTTGGGCATAAGCTTTCAAATACATCTGAAGAAGCGAGGTTTTTTACTCACGAAAGCTTACGCCCAAATAAATGTTAGCCTTTAAGGTGTCATCAGACTCCCGGTTATTTTTGTAGATACAGACTAACACAGCTACCTCCTGATAATGAACAGATAGTGATGTGAATCCTTGACCTCTTCAAGAGGAATTTTAAACATCTTCTGCCCTCTTTATGAGGTCTAGAAATTGCCAAAAATCACTGGCCATGGATGATGATGGAGGCGTAACTGTTTCATCTGGTAACAAGGATGAAATAGGTGTCTTATCCGCTGTAGCCTCCTGCTCCTCAAACATCTCTTATGAGGGAGCTGGTTGGGGAGAACAGAGCTGTACAACCCCAAAGGGATATGTTAAAGAATCCTGAACAGAAAAAGGGAAGATGGCTGGAAATCTCCTTCATCCTCCCCCATCTCAATCAAAGCAGCAGCATCCTCAGAAAACAGTGGAGAGTCCTGTAGTAAAAGAGGATGGTAGTCTGAAGATGAGGGTCTCAGTACTGAGAGACATTCAGTACTCACAAAGAGGCAGAACTCTGGTTCCTCCGTTGTCGAGAGGTCCTTAGTTATCTGAACTCGTGGTACTAAACAGGGGATCAGTACTGACATGGTAGCCAAGGTCTTGGTTGCCAAAGCCAACAGGACCACAGATGGTGGGCGTACTTAAGTAGACGCCAATGGTGTCTAGTGCCATTGCTTGCTTGGTGCAGAAGGTGCCACATGCATGGGTACTGACAGCTGGGCTGAACTTGATGGAAGCAGTCCTGAATGTCTTGCTTGCCCTCTTTGCTGGTAGAAGGTACCAAGACCCTATAGAAGTCATGCCTCTGGGATTTTCTGCCCGGCCAGTACCAGAGGAAGAGTCATTGGACTCAACAATACTGAGTCAAGAGGTCAAGGCTTCACACACACCATAAATCTCACCAAGGACCTGGACTTTTTAGGAGCTTACTCCTTCAGATGAGCGTCCATACTCCTCTTTCTGGAAGCCTTCACTGATGCCTCCAAAGACTTCCCTTTCTTAGGGGAATCCTGCACCAAGGTAAAAGGATCTATCCAGAAACATATTTTTGCAGGGTGGGGGTGAAGGGGATCGCTTCCAATCTGACTTAGAGACAGTTTCATCTCCCTGTTTTTCTTTTCTTTGGACTTGAGGGCCAGGCAAAAGTTGCCCTTCTGGGAGACGTGGGACTCCCCCAAGCAACAGGACACACCGAGTGGCTGTCACTCACAAGTATAACCTCTCAGCAAGAGAGGCAGCATATGAAATCCTGGCCATACCATGCCAGGAAAAAAAATCAGTCTCCCCAAGGAGAAAGAGAGGAGTAAAACAATCCTCTCACTAAACTATACTAACAACTAGATATGAAAACGATATTAACCACTACAGAATATTAGAAAAATCAAGGCACGCTCAAGGTGGACACAGGAGGGCTTCATCTCAGGCTGAGGTGATTGAGAAGAAACTGAGGGCCATTTGCCCAGGCACACCTACATAGTTTTGGTATATGTCATAAGGAGGCACAGGGCACATGCATGGGCTGAACCAATGCTGCTAACTGAAAATCTCTGATCAAGGGCTTGAAGACACATGCGCACCATTAGTGGAGCACCCATAAGGACACTACTTGAAGAAGAACCCATAGTTAGGAAGAAACTTTCTATGAATCATCTAGTACTTGGCTTCTATCAGTGACAAGATGGAGCACTGGTCTGTTTTGCTAGAACAGTTCCTATAAAACATTTATAAAGTACCCCTGAAACACACCATTACATAGATGTTCTGAACAATAATCACATTTTAGAAATTGAAGACTCTCTATCAAGTGTTTATCTCTGAAATGTGCTGCATATTCATTCCCTTCTGTATGCCCTCCTGAGACACAAATTTTTGATGCTGTCCTCCTAAGATGCAAATTTGCCTTACTACCTCCACTTTCAAGATGTGTAACCTAGATCCCACTAACTGATCAATCTGCTGTGCCCACCTCCTCCTCCTCCCTGTGTCAAAGTCGTCTATGTAGACTTTAAACTTTTTGAAGCAGGTTGTCCCGTACTGTGGGTTAGTGCAGTGCCTACACCATTGGGACAAAAGTCTTATTTTGGGCTTTTAAGTGCAGCTGTAGTACAAATAAATATTAATAATACATATAGATGTGCAAGAGCCTCTTACTCACCCTGTCTTTAAATGTATTCATATTTTGACTAGTTTTATTTTCCCCATTATCTTTTCCTTTTATCATTTTTAAAACATCTTAATGCCATTTATATTCTTAATATGGGTACCTAGAGAGAATTTCTTAAAAATAAAAATAATACAAACAAAATAATTTCCTTGTGTCAAACAAGCATACTCCAGTTCTGAACTATGTTGACATGCTTTGGGAAGCAAGGAGCAAGTCAGTTCAGTTTAATTGACCTTCAAAGGCAAAACATCTGTTGAGAGTCATGAGAAGTTCAGTGGAATGGATTAAGGCAGCTGACCAACTCTCTTTTGGCACCAGAAGATATTGATGTCGCCAGTGATTATTACTAGCTCAGACAAAACGTATCTAGTATTTCAGTCAAGAAAAGTGTGGGGGGGGGAGTAAAACACAGAACCCTAAAGTTTCTCTCTCAAATTATTTCCATATAGGAAAAATACTCTTGATTTCCATAAAAGGATTATTCGAAAATTTGCTTCCCCTTTCTCACACCTAAAAAGACGCAGTAACGCATAGACTAAAATCCATTTTTTTTTATACTAGAGTTTTGGAAGTGACATTCCACCTGGGAAGTGAACATTAAATCCATGTCTCTTTTCTTTATTAATTTAAATCAAGAGAACTGAAATCACACGTTTTCAACAAAATATCATACAAACTGACATTTAGATAATATTTTAAAAGTAAATAAATCTGTTTTACAACAAATGAATTATTCGGCTGTATTACTTTTATGCGATATTTATCACTTAGAAAAATATAATTTGCTTAGGTGAGTATGACAAAACAGAAAAAAATGTTATTTATTATATGCTTACATTCTGAATAATCATCATATTTTAAAGTCCCAGTAAAAATCAGGGTCCAATTGTGCTAAGCTTATAGGCCTGAATTAAAACCCTAGAACCAAACATGCCTGGATTTTGGCATGTTTGAAATCCAAAACTAGATTTAAGTTCTCTACTGAAAAGAGAACTTTGTTAGCTTGAGAGTTAAACTATTTAATGGAACAGTTCCTCCATAATTTATAAACTGGGGTGTTAGTTTACATGCAGATTAAAATATATATTGTTTTAAAACTGAACGCAGAGAATGACTTGGGTAAAAGTGCCATCCATTTCAACCTGAACGGGATTCCTGTATTTTAGTGTATAAATACTAGAACAGAAAAGACAGACAGAGCCATAGCTGAACTGTAGCCCCTTTGCCATTGTCAAACATCTAAATCTGGGCTCTAAAGAAAGCAAATAAAGGATCATGATTAATAGTGGCACAGTTACTATTGTGGCGCACAGCTGTTCTCAGGCGAAGATATTATGGACGTAATCTAGAAAATGAAAGCCATTTGCTATTACTGCCTCACAATTTCAGGAGATCTAGAACAAGTTTATATAAAATAAAACAAACAATCTGGTTAAATATAAATAAAAGACAAAACCCTAAAACTATTCCTGACTGACAAGCATTCACAATTTCTATTACAGCAAAGGAACATAGGTGTCCAAAACAGAACTGATTCCAGTATCATTTGCTAAAACAGCTCCATCTTTGTAGCAGATGAAATTTTAAATCAACTTTTACTGGATATATAGTAGTTTCAAGCTCTCAGCAAAAAAACATAAGCCAGACCAGGAAACAGAAAAATCACCTTTCCCTCTTAATATAGTACAGCTCTCAGAGATCAACTTGCACGTGATATTCAAAAAGCTTTTTTAAAAAAGTAAAAATAAGGATGAAAATATAGACATGCAATTATAATGATTTACTGACCCAGAAGTAAAAATCCTTTGTGTCTTCAGAATATCAAATATAATCAGCTCAGGTTACCCTCTGTAGTGGAAATTCATAGCCCTACTTGGAAGAGTTGGATCAGGATTGAACGTGGGAGGGAAGCACACAGAAGAAATAATAGCCCTATTCATCCCTGATTTTTTTTTCCCCTTTAGCTACCTGCCCTGAAAACCTAACCTGGAATCTGACCATTCTAATTATGTTCTCTCTCTCAGGCTTTTTCAAGGTTTAAACCTGGTTTATAAGAGTCCACACCCAAGTTCACACCAATTTAACTAAATCAGTAGAAGATCATCCCTTTAGTTAAGCCACCATAACTGTGTATGTTCTCCAGGCCTTGCACTCTGAACAGCTCTAAGCCCCTGAGCCTGGGTCAGCTGACACAGGCTAGCCATGGGTGTTTAATGGCAGCGCAAATCAGGGGCGGCTCCAGGCCCCAGCGCGCCAAGTGCGTGCTTGGGGCGGCATGCCACGGGGAGCACTCTGCCAGCGCCAGGAGGGCGGCAGGCGACTCCGGTGGACCTCCGGCAGGCGTGCCTGCGGAGGGGCCGCTGGTCCTGCGGCTCTGGTGGACCTCCCACAGGCACGCCTGCGGGGGGCCCACCAAAGCCGCCGGACCAGCGGACCGCAGAACCAGTGAACCCTGAGCAGGCATGCCTGTGGGAGGTCCAACGGAGCCGCCTGCCGCTCTTCCGGCGACCGACAGAGCGCCCCCCGTGGCATGCCGCCATGCTTGGGGCGGCGAAATGTTTAGAGCCACCTGTGGCGCAGATATACCCTAAGAGCTTAGCTAACATTTTTGTATGATGGGGAACAGAGCACTCTTGGTAGTGGTACTCTAGCTACTGAACTCGTTGCCAGAAATAGCTCTAGCTAGGCCTATGTTCAAATAAAGATATAACACACACCTTTTTGATAAAGTGACTCTCAAGGATCAATGCTCTTTAAAATAAATCTTACACATGCAATATTCTGCTCCTTAGCCTCAAGAAATTCAGATGGGAAAAAAATGTTTGTTTTTTGGGCTCCTTAACTGTGCAGTGCTTTAGTAACGTGATGAAAGAAGCAATATAAAAATCTAGAACACATATCAATAAGTGACAAGAGAATACAACTCATGTCCAAAAAACATCCATTGGCCACCTTCATCAAAGGAATTTACAGCCGTATTTCCCATTTCTAAACATAGGAACTACTGCAGTAACAGTAAACAGCCTATTGTGCTAAATGCCTTATTCTAATTATGCTCACTGATAGATTCTTTATAGCAGTAGTAAAAGCTTGTGTCAGTAATTAAAAAGTTTTGACTCAAAGGGGTGGGGAGAAAAAGGATAGCAGCTGGGAGAATTAAACTACCAACAGTGACCTTAGTAAAAATAAAAGCTATGTGTTATCTGATTTTTACTACTTGTTAACTTTTCATTACCTATATTCAGGGACAAAGTAAAAACAAAATAAAGCTGAACTGCAACCTAAATTTAACAATGCCTTATTTAAAAATATCTGGAAAAGGAAATCCTAGGACAATTGAACAGGGGGAAGAACACATACCAAATACTACAGTTTAATAAAATAAAAATGCAATAAATATGAGGAACAGCAGAGCATCCATAATACAACTAAATCTAGGCCAAACCTAATTGTATAGCCAGAAATAAAAATAAGATCTAAATGATAAAATCCAGATCATAGGCTACAACCTCAAAGGGCAAGGTCCCCTAACAGAAAGCAAAATCTTACCTTTACACTGCGGTGGACTGGGACTCAGTGGGGATGGGGAACACAGAAAATGGAGACCAGGAGAAGGGGGAGAGACAGACAGATGAGTGACTGTAGGGGGGAGGGAGGAAGGATTAGAGAACTTGTTGGACACGACAACAATGATAAGAAGTCTGAGAAGAATGGGACTGGGACACGGAACCAGGAGTGGGCATGAGAGAGGTTGGATAAGGACAGGTTGGGAGGACTGGGCAGAAGAGTCTGTTCTCATTAAAGTACGCTCCCCTCTACAGCCTGGAATAGAACCTAAGGTCCATGAGTGTCAACACCCCTCTTCTGTCAGCAAACATCCATGGAACCCATTAGCAAAGTGTCCCATCCCCTCCTCTAGTGCTGGTCCACACAGGAGGATGAAAACCTACTATTGATATCAGTTACTCTTGTAGCTCAAGTAACAGAGGTCTATGTGGTGGAGCTAAAGATTCCAGCCCTACTCATGTAGGTGTTGATACACTGCCACATGATGAATTTATTTTTTCCAGTTTGCTTTTTAAAAAAACAAACAAACTAGGAAATCACACACAAAAAAAACTTTGTTTAGAGAACGGTATTAAGGTTTCACATTCAAGCACTCTAAAATTAGCACATCAGATTTTTTTCAATAGGACCTTTGCCTCGTACACTGCAAAGCCTGGACAGTGCTCAATTAAGGAGAAGGTATTTATTATTTTATTGTCTCTGTGTTATTCAGTCTGTGGCCCCAAGCTTATTTACTGCACAAGATTCAGCCTTTACTCTGAAGACAGAATTATTAGTTTCCTCATATTCTTTTCTATAGTGCTCATCATTATAGTATCTGAGTGCTTCTAAAATAATTAATTTATGTTCACAACACCCATGTGAGATGAGTGGGCATTACACATTTTACAGAACGGGAACTGATGAACAGAGTTTAAGGTCAGAAGCATCCACTAATTTCAGTTGCCCCAACTGAGATGCCTAGTACAGTACCTAACTTTTGAGAGTACTTAGAACTATACAGCACTTCATATGTTCAAAGCGCAGCTTCCATTGACTTCAGGTAAAGTTGTGAGTGCTCAGTACTTCTGGAAATCTGACCCCACATTCTCATACCGGTTACCCAGAAATAGAGTAGCCACCCTGTGAAAAGTCTGGTCTAAGTTACTTGACTAACTTCACACAGGAACTCTGCCACAGACAAGGATAGATCCCAATTCTCCAGAGCAGGATTCAACTCCTTAACCATAAGACCATCCCTTTTCTCTTTCTGAAGTCCCTGAACTCACTCGCTTCCAACTTCTGCAACAAATGAAATAGGGATCCTAGAGACAACAACCCTCTTCACCACAACCCTAATGTGTACATTATACACACACACACACACACACACACACAACCCTGATGAAAGCTTTAAAAATTATCTAACAGTTTAAAGGCCCCAACCTAAAGAGAGAAAATATAAGCTTTAACTAGTCTGTCTCTTAGTTTGTCAGTGGAAACAGTATATCCAGATTTGCCTTTCTGAACAAAACAAAACACCCAGTCATATTACACCAAAGACATGCCAAGTCACAGATCATGTAGAAAACCATCTGGAAATTGAATCAGAGACACAGCTCAGAATCTGTGGCATCTGGGCAATATAATCTGAGTAAATACAACAGCAGCTTTTCAGGAGGAATCAACAGGGAGGTTGTACAGCACCATTCTGCAATAGTAAGATTTTTTTCCCACAGAGACACTAATAAAAATGTTGCAAAAAGGAACTAAAAACAATAAAATAAGAAAAAAGGTACAGAAGAAAACTGAAAATACTCCCAAACCTGAGGTGGTATAGATGTTTAAAATATTTTCACCTCCCATTGCTCCCCCATCCCCAAAATAAGGAAGAACAACTTTTCATATATGCAACAAAGGCTTCCAAATTTGTCCTAAATATCTATGTTCCTAAAGCTGTGGAAAGAACACAGTTCTGGAAAGCTCACTGCATTTCACAAGCACAATGTAAGCCTAAAGTAGTCTCAGCTGGGTAAGAAAAGTTACTATTTGGCCCATTTCACTAAAAACTAGGAGTCCGATTAAATTTAAATATGTTATAATTTCTGTATATTTGTTTAATACTGTAATGTACATAAGGTGTACTCCTATGAAACAAACTACACTGATGGAAAAATTTAGAGCACTGCCAGAAATACACCAATTTAAGAGAACTGTGCATTTGCAATTTCCAAACAATTGTTTATATGTGAATCTGTTTACTAACACAGAATTCAGTCAACTGCAACTTTCACGGCTATGGCTGGTATCTGACAATAAATTTCATGTATCAGACGGGTAGCCGTGTTAGTCTGGATCTGTAAAAGCAGCAAAGAATCCTGGCACCTTATAGACTAACAGATGTTTTGGAGCATGAGCTTTCGTGGCACAGGATTCTTTGCTGCTTTTAATAAATTTCATATTAGCAAGCAGCAATGTTGCCTCCCCCTGCCAAGTCATGTGGATTTAGATGGCATTTAAGAGATAGTATTTCAATATTGAAATTTTTTTTCCTAATACAAACAAAATTTTAGCATCAATCAGGAGAAAAACTAATTTGGAAAGATAAAATAAAGTTGCAAGGCAGGCATTCTTCTTTGTGAATTACAGCAACTTTAGATAGCCTGACTGCAGAGCTGACACAGCTTGGGTAGAAATATCAGCTATCTTGAAAGATGTAAATGTTCACAGACTTTAGACAATTGAAAAAGTATTCAAAAGAGGTTCAAAATTAAGCTGAAAAATGTTTAAGCTTCTTAATTTCGGGGGGGCGGCGGTTACTATCAATCCATTGATTATACTAGTGGTGTTATGTTATTAAAATACATCAAGGCACCAGTTTGACAATTGCCCCATTTTTCAACCTATTTAACAAATCGAAAATGTAACTCTAATCTTTAGTTCTCTGCTACAAAAAAAGTTTAAGGAATGGAAGGTGAAGATTTTCAGGCCAAATACATAAATAAAATTAAATAAATAAGTAAATAAATATACTATGGTATTTAACACGCCTCCTGCAGAGTTTCCCAATAAAATCCTAAAAGCGTTGAATGGTCCCCACCACGCTTTCATTTTCTACCTTTATAATTTGCTTTCCTGGAAAGTCTCTCCATTTTGTGCAAGCTACCCTGCAAATAAGTAGTATGGTCACCAGCACCACCGCTGATGACTCACAAAACACAAATCCATTTTCTCAACAAGAAATGGGGTGTTATTTATGGTCTTTTCCCAAAATATCACAAGCTAAACTGGGCTCTCTTTTCAACTTCTCCCACTCCCATAGCAAACACAGACCAGTTATGGATTGCTACCCACTCTCACCCAAAACTTGTGGGAAAACCCTTATGTTCTGGAACTTTAGGCTAATACTGTCACATAATGAACGGCGTAAAACTTCCTCTCACCAGCTCCTATTACATCTTCTGTGGCTGTTGTTGTTTTACAAATTCAAATCCTTGCCAATGCCATTCATCAATTAGCCTTTGCCAAATTAGTACTCCAGGAAACATCTTTGTTTTATTTTGCCTTGCACAGATTAGCATACAGATTACTTGCTGAGATCAGTGCATAACTGACAACAGTCCAATTACTCAATGATCTGACTATTTTTTCTGCTCATGAATTTCTGCAAAAAGATTGAGTTATTTAGAAATTGAAATTATGCTTAATGTTTTGCAACTTTTTTTAATTCTGTTGACTGACCATAAAACAGAGCTCTATGAATATTATTTGCTATTTGGGCTTTGGTGGTTAGTTGTCACTGTTGAGATTAATCTCATAATATTGTTTCTGCTCCCTAAGGCATCCTGCAAACACTTTAATTGCAAACATTTGTATGTGTAAACCTAAAATTTTTTGTTTCCAGAATTACTATCACACATGACTTCCAAATTACTTTCCCACAAATTCAATCACACACATGTTCACAGAAAAGAAACTCAAAAGGAGCATAAGCATGGCTTTATGCAAAAGAATACTGTGCGTCAGACTATATACTGACATTTTTTGCAGTATTTGCCCAACCCTATATTGTATATACATGATCGCCTTGCATAGTGTTGGCATTGCTCTGAACTACACAAGATAGAAATGAGGCCACCAAAGTTACGGAAAGTTTAAAACCAGTTTACAGTGGATTGAGAAATTAGTCTGGAAATCATATTTAAATATGGTTCCACCTGCACCAGATCCTAACAGAGTTTAGATGATCAATATGGATAGAGTCATGCTTTGAAAATGTGCCTAATGGGCATAAAAAGTATTTAGAAAACTGAAGATCCATGCATACTGGTCTTAACTTTCTAGACGAGAACAAGCTCTACCAGAGTTTGTCACTGGTCATAAAATAGTATAAGGGAAGCAGATGGTCCAAAAGGAACAGAGGACAGATTTGTTTTCAATAAATAACAAAACAAATTATCAAATCCCAGTCCTACACATCTATTTTTTCAGAATATATACCTATTCTGTCCCAATTTCTCAGTTCTCTCTCCCTCTGCCGGTTACTTGACTCTCCTCTGAATCCCTAGATTTGCTCTACCAATCACCAACCTGACAGGAAGAAAGTAGAAAGACTTTCGTGCTGACATATTAATTCACCAACTTGAAAGAACAAAACTGTCAGACACATAGATGAACATAATTTGTTGGGGAAAAGTCAACATGGTTTTTGTAAAGGGAAATCATGCCCCATCAATCTACTAGAATATTTTGAGGGGGTCAACAAGCATGTGGATATGGTGTACTCAGATTTTCAGAAAGCATTTGACAAAGTTCTCTCACCAAAAGCTCTTAAGCTAAGCAAGCTATCATGGGATAAAAGGGAAGGTCCTCTCATGGATTGGTAACTGGTTAAAAGATAGGAAACAAAGGGTAGGAATAAATGGTCAGTTTTCAGAATGGAGAGAGGTAAATAGTGGTGTCCCCTAGGGTCTGTACTTGGACCAGTCCTATTCAACATATTCATAAACGATCTGGAAAAAGGGGTAAACAGTGAGGTGACTGTCATAAACAGATAGCTAAGGGTTAATGTCTCTTTCACCTGAAACACCTGACCAGAGAACCAATCAGGAAACTGGATTTTTTCAACTTGGGGTGGAGGGAATTGTGTCTCTGAGTCTTTTGTCTGCTTGCCTGCTGTCTCTGAGCTTTGGAGAAGTAGTTCTATTTTCTAGTCTTCTGTTTCTAAGTGTAAGGACAAAGAGATCAGATAGTAAGTTCTATGGTTTCTTTTCTTTGGTATTTGCATGAATGTAAGTGCTGAAGTGCTTTGATTTGTATTCTTTTTGAATAAGGCTGTTTATTCAATATTCTTTTAAGCAATTGACCCTGTGTTGTATCATCTTAATACAGAGAGAACATTTGTATTTTTTCTTTCTTTTTATATAAAGCTTTCTTTTAAGACCTGTTGGAGTTTTTCTTTACTTCAGGGAAATTAAGTCTGTACTCACCAGGGAATTGGTGGGAGGAAGAAATCAGGGGAGAGCTGTGTGTTGGATTGCTAGCCTGATTTGGCATTTCCTCTGGGTGAAGAGGAAAGTGCTTTTGTTCCAGGATTGGGAACGGAGAGGGGGACTCACTCTGCGTAGTTTCACAGAGCTTGTGTCTGTGTATCTCTCCAGGAGCACCTGGAGGGGGGAAGGGAATCAGGATTATCTCCCTTTGTTGTGAGACTCAAGGGATTTGGGTCTTGTGGTCCCCAGGGAAGGTTTTTTCAGGGGGACCAGAGTGCCCCAAAACACTCTAATTTTTTGGGTGGTGGCAGCAGTACCAGGTCCAAGCTGGTAACTAAGCTTGGAGGTTTTCATGCTAACCCCCAAATTTTGGACGCTAAGGTCCAGAATCTGGGAATAAGGTTATGTCATGGTGGCAGTGGCGGGAGATAGACAGAATCCAGAAGCCAGTAGGAATATTATATTTTTCTTTCTCTGCTAAGGGCTTTTTAGCAGAGAGAAACAGTTTGGTTTTAAAAGGGAACCAGAGAGAAATTTTTTTTTCTGCTCTCTCTAGCAGTTTGTGGTTTGCATGTTAAGCGAGAAGACTGTTGAGGGTCTTTTGTCATGCAATAGCCCTCCCATTAGGAGGCAAAGTACCAGCACTTATATGCATGCAAATAAAGTGGTTTTTCTGGTTTCCCTTAATTGAACATTAGCTAGAGAGAGAAAAGGAAAAAAGCACTGTTGCTAGGCAGACTTCAGGAGGCAACAGAGCCTGCAGTTCAAAAGAGAAACACCGGAGGGCACCCCAACACAAGAAAACAGGAACCATGTCTACCAGGACAAAAATGGAGGCCGAAGACCAATTCAAAGAAGCTGAACACAGGCGAGAGATGGAAAAACACAAACAGGAACTAGAAATAAAACAAAAAGAGATGGAGATAAAAGAAAAGGAAGAAAGCCTCAAACTGGCAGCCTTCCAAAGAGAACAGGCAGCCCAAGAGGCAGCACACAAAAGAAAACTAGAAGAAGAAGAGGTGGCCCACCGCCGAGAAATGGAAAAGCACCAAAAAGAAATGGAAAAGCACCAAAAAGAAATGGAAAAACAACAAAAAGAAATGGAAAAACAACAAAAAGAGAATGAAGAGAAGGAAAAACAGAGAAAACATGAACTGGAGATGGCAAAAGCTGGGCTGCATGTGCCAGCCAACCCTAACAACCCGGCGCCAATTATTGCTCCACAGCACAGGAAATTTCCCACCTACAAGGCAGGTGATGACACCGAGGCCTTCTTGGAAAATTTTGAAAGAGCCTGTCTTGGGTACAGCATCCCCGAAGACCAGTACATGGTAGAATTAAGGCCACACCTCAGTGGACCTTTAGCAGAGGTGGCAGCTGAAATGCCTAAGCAGCAAATGAATGACTATAAACTTTTTCAAACCAAGGCCAGATACAGGATGGGGATAACCCCAGATCATGCCCGTCGGCGCTTCAGAACCCAAAAGTGGAAACCAGAGGTGTCATTTCCCAAACACGCCTACTACATTGCAAAAAACTATGAGGCCTGGTTAACAGGAAACAACATTCAAACCTTGGAAGAAGTGAACCTCCTCATACAAATGGAGCAGTTCTTGGATGGTGTTCCTGAAGACATCACACGGTACATACAAGATAGAAATCCCAAAACTATCGCTGAGGCGGGGGAGATTGGAGCCAAATGGATGGAACTGGCAGAAAGCAAAAAGCTACTGTCAAGGGGAACGATTACCCCAGGGGGCACACAGACCATAAACCCTACAACCGAGGACAGCCAAAGACCCTCCATACCACCCAAGTAAAGCCACAGATACCCTACTCTTCAACCTCACCAGTCTCCAGTAACTCACCTCGGCCCAGTGACCCATCAGATGGAAGATGCTTTAAGTGTAATGAACCGGGACATATCAAGGCCAACTGTCCCAAGAACACCATGCGAGTGCAATTCATTACACCACCATCACACCAAAGATCCCCAGGCCCGGATGCCTCTCAAATACCCTTGGAGCGAAGGGAAAATTTGAGAGTGGGCGGAAAAAAGGTTACTGCGTGGAGAGACACGGGGGCACAAGTGTCAGCTATCCACCAATCCTTCGTTGACCCCAAATTCATCAACCCAAAGGCCAAAGTTACAATTTACCCCTTCATGTCACAAGCTGTAGACTTGCCTACAGCTCAACTGCCTGTCCAGTACAAAGGCTGGTCAGGAATGTGGACTTTTGCAGTCTATGACAATTATCCTATCCCCATGCTACTGGGGGAAGACTTGGCCAACCAGGTGAGGCGGGCCAAGAGAGTGGGAATGGTTACCCGTAGCCAAACCAGGCAAGCTTCCAGACCCATTCCTGTTCCTGAGCCGTCCACAGAGGCCCCGTCTGTGTTACCAGAGACCCAAACAGAGGTAGTGGACCCGGATTCCATGCCTACCACTGAAACAGCCACAGCACCTCCAGTCCCAGGCCCGGAACTGGAACAGCAACCAGCACCAGCAAGTGCAACCACATCTTCAAACTCAACGCCAGAGGGCATCAGCGAGCCAAAACTGGCAGAAGCAAAAAACAGCCATACCCAAAAGGCTCAGCCAGAGCCTGAAATACCCTCAGGTGCACCAGCGGAGAGCGGTTCACCAGCAACGGAAACAACCCCATCACCTACATCGCTTCCAGAGGGACCAAGCCCAAGTCCACAGTCTGAGGAAGAACTGGTGACCCCAGCCTCAAGGGAACAGTTCCAGGCTGAGCAGGAAGCAGATGACAGCCTTCAGAAAGCGTGGGCGGCGGCACGGAGCACCCCACCGCCTCTCAGCTCTTCTAATCGATCCCGGTTTGTTATAGACCAAGGACTTTTATACAAGGAAATTCTTTCTGGTGGACACCGGGAAGAATGGCAGCCGCAAAAACAGTTGGTGGTTCCAACTAAGTACCGGGAGAAGCTCTTAAGCTTAGCCCATGATCATCCCAGTGGCCATGCTGGGGTGAACCGAACCAAGGACCGGTTGGGGAAGTCCTTCCACTGGGAGGGGATGGGCAAGGACGTTGCCAAGTATGTCCGGTCTTGTGAGGTATGCCAAAGAGTGGGAAAGCCTCAAGACCAGGTCAAGGCCCCTCTCCAGCCACTCCCCATAATTGAGGTCCCATTTCAGCGAGTAGCTGTGGATATTCTGGGCCCTTTCCCAAAAAAGACGCCCAGAGGAAAGCAGTACGTACTGACTTTAGTGGACTTTGCTACCCGATGGCCAGAAGCAGTAGCTCTAGGCAACACCAGGGCTAACACTGTGTGCCTGGCCCTAACAGACATCTTTGCCAGGGTAGGTTGGCCCTCTGACATCCTTACAGATTCAGGGTCTAATTTCCTGGCAGGGACCATGGAAAAACTGTGGGAAACTCATGGGGTGAATCACTTGGTTGCCACCCCGTACCACCATCAAACCAATGGCCTGGTGGAAAGGTTCAATGGAACTTTGGGGGCCATGATAAGAAAATTCATCAACGAATTCTCCAATAATTGGGACCTAGTGTTGCAGCAGTTGCTGTTTGCCTACAGGGCTGTACCACATCCCAGTTTAGGGTTTTCACCATTTGAACTTGTGTATGGTCACGAGGTTAAGGGGCCATTACAGTTGGTGAAGCAGCAATGGGAGGGGTTTACGCCTTCTCCAGGAACTAACATTCTGGACTTTGTAAGCAACCTACAAAGCACCCTCCGACACTCTTTAGCCCTTGCTAGAGAGAACCTAAAGGATGCTCAAGAAGAGCAAAAGGCCTGGTATGACAGACATGCCAGAGAACGTTCCTTCAAGGTAGGAGACCAGGTTATGGTCTTGAAGGCGCAACAGGCCCATAAGATGGAAGCATCATGGGAAGGGCCATTCACGGTCCAAGAGCGCCTGGGAGCTGTAAACTACCTCATAGCATTTCCCAATTCCTCACTAAAGCCTAAAGTGTACCATGTTAATTCTCTCAAGCCTTTCTATTCCAGAGACTTACAGGTTTGTCAGTTTACAGTCCAGGGAGATGATGCTGAGTGGCCTGACGGTGTCTACTACGACGGAAAAAAAGACGGTGGCGTGGAAGAGGTGAACCTCTCAACCACCCTGGAACGTCTGCAGCGGCAACAAATCAAGGAGCTGTGCACTAGCTTCGCCCCATTGTTCTCAGCCACCCCAGGACGGACTGAACGAGCATACCACTCCATTGATACAGGTAATGCTCACCCAATCAGAACCCCACCCTACCGGGTGTCTCCTCATGCCCAAGCTGCTATAGAACGGGAGATCCAGAACATGCTACAGATGGGTATAATCCGCTCATCTACCAGTGCATGGGCATCTCCAGTGGTTCTGGTACCCAAACCAGATGGGGAAATACGCTTCTGCGTGGACTACCGTAAGCTAAATGCTGTAACTCGTCCGGACAACTATCCAATGCCACGTACCGATGAGCTATTGGAGAAGTTGGGACGTGCCCAGTTCATCTCTACAATAGACTTAACCAAGGGGTACTGGCAAGTACCGCTAGATGAACCTGCCAAGGAGAGGTCAGCATTCGTCACCCATACGGGGGTGTATGAATTCAATGTCCTTCCTTTCGGCCTTCGAAATGCACCCGCCACCTTCCAGAGGCTGGTAGACGGTCTACTAGCTGGACTGGGAGAATTTGCAGTTGCCTACCTCGATGATGTGGCCATTTTTTCAGACTCCTGGCCCGAACACCTACTCCACCTGGAAAAGGTCTTTGAGCGCATCAGGCAGGCAGGACTAACTGTTAAGGCCAAAAAGTGTCAAATAGGCCAAAACAGAGTGACTTACCTGGGGCACCAGGTGGGTCGAGGAACCATAAACCCCCTACAGGCCAAAGTGGATGCTATCCAAAAGTGGCCTGTCCCAAGGTCAAAAAAACAGGTCCAATCCTTCTTAGGCTTGGCCGGATACTACAGGCGATTTGTACCACACTACAGCCAAATCGCTGCCCCATTGACCGACCTAACCAAAAAGACCCAGCCAAATGCCGTTAAGTGGACTGATGAGTGTCAAAAAGCCTTTACCCAGCTTAAGGCAACGCTCATGTCGGACCCTGTGCTCAGGGCCCCGGACTTTGACAAGCCATTCCTAGTAACCACGGATGCATCTGAGCGTGGTATAGGAGCAGTGCTCATGCAGGAAGCAACAGATCACAACTTCCATCCTGTCGTGTTTCTCAGCAAGAAACTGTCTGAGAGGGAAAGTCACTGGTCAGTCAGTGAAAAGGAATGCTATGCCATTGTGTACGCCCTGGAAAAGCTACGCCCATATGTTTGGGGACGGCGGTTCCAACTACAAACTGACCATGCTGCACTAAAGTGGCTTCATACTGCCAAGGGGAACAACAAGAAACTTCTTCGTTGGAGTTTAGCTCTCCAAGATTTTGATTTTGAAATTCAACACATCACAGGAGCTTCTAACAAAGTTGCTGATGCACTCTCCCGTGAGAGTTTCCCAGAATCCAGTAGTTAAAAAGTGTTCTTAAAATGTAAAAGTCTGTTAGTTATATACTTAGTAGTATATGTAAAGGTGCATGTGTTGTATTAATCTGTTTATTTTCAAGTTCTAGAAGGAAATTGCCGCCAGTGAGCTTCCCCACTGTCTGCAATTTGGGGGGCGTGTCATAAACAGATAGCTAAGGGTTAATGTCTCTTTCACCTGAAACACCTGACCAGAGAACCAATCAGGAAACTGGATTTTTTCAACTTGGGGTGGAGGGAATTGTGTCTCTGAGTCTTTTGTCTGCTTGCCTGCTGTCTCTGAGCTTTGGAGAAGTAGTTCTATTTTCTAGTCTTCTGTTTCTAAGTGTAAGGACAAAGAGATCAGATAGTAAGTTCTATGGTTTCTTTTCTTTGGTATTTGCATGAATGTAAGTGCTGAAGTGCTTTGATTTGTATTCTTTTTGAATAAGGCTGTTTATTCAATATTCTTTTAAGCAATTGACCCTGTGTTGTATCATCTTAATACAGAGAGAACATTTGTATTTTTTCTTTCTTTTTATATAAAGCTTTCTTTTAAGACCTGTTGGAGTTTTTCTTTACTTCAGGGAAATTAAGTCTGTACTCACCAGGGAATTGGTGGGAGGAAGAAATCAGGGGAGAGCTGTGTGTTGGATTGCTAGCCTGATTTGGCATTTCCTCTGGGTGAAGAGGAAAGTGCTTTTGTTCCAGGATTGGGAACGGAGAGGGGGACTCACTCTGCGTAGTTTCACAGAGCTTGTGTCTGTGTATCTCTCCAGGAGCACCTGGAGAGGGGAAGGGAATCAGGATTATCTCCCTTTGTTGTGAGACTCAAGGGATTTGGGTCTTGTGGTCCCCAGGGAAGGTTTTTTCAGGGGGACCAGAGTGCCCCAAAACACACTAATTTTTTGGGTGGTGGCAGCAGTACCAGGTCCAAGCTGGTAACTAAGCTTGGAGGTTTTCATGCTAACCCCCAAATTTTGGACGCTAAGGTCCAGAATCTGGG
Organism: Gopherus evgoodei; assembly: GCF_007399415.2. NCBI lineage: Eukaryota > Metazoa > Chordata > Testudines > Testudinidae > Gopherus > Gopherus evgoodei. The sequence goes on from NC_044328.1 coordinate 92,033,511, forward strand.
AATAAGGTTATGTCAGTGACAAAATCTGCAGATGATACAAAACTACTAAAGATAGTCAAGTCCCAAGCAGACCATGAAGCGTTATAAAAGGATCTCTTAAAACTGGGTGACTGGGCAACAAAATGGCAGATGAAATTCAGTGTTGATAAATGCAAAGTACACATTGGAAAACATAATCCCAACTATGCATATAAAATGATGGGGTCTAAATTAGCTGTTACCACTCAAGCAAGAGATCTTGGAGTCATTGTGGATAGTTCCCTGAAAACATTGACTTAATGTGCAGCGGCAGCCAAAAAAAAATTAAAAAAATATTGTGAATCATTAATAAAGGAATAGATAAGAAGATAGAAAATATCATATTGCCTCTATATAAATCCATGGTACGCCCACATCTTGAATACTGCATGCAGATGTGGTCACCCCATCTCAAAAAAAAGATATATTGGAATTGGAAAAGGTTCAGAAAAGGGCAACAAAAATGATTAGGGGTATGGAACGGCTTCCATATTAGGAGAGATTAATAAAACTGGGACTTTTCAGCTTAGAAAAGAGACGACTAAGGGGAGATTTGGTACAGTTCTACAAAATCACGACTGGTGTGGAGAAAGTAAATAAGGAAGTGTTATTTACTCCTTCTCATAATACAAGAACTAGAGATCATCAAATGAAATGAATATGCAGCAGGTTTAAAACAGACAAAAGTAAGTATTTTTCACACAACACACAGTCAACCTGTGGAGCTCCTTGCCAGAGAATGTTGTAAAGACCAAGACTATAACAGCGTTAAAAAAAGAACTAGATAAATTCAAGAAGGATAGGTCCATCAATGGCTATTAGTCAGGATGGGCAGGGATGGTGTCCCTACAAAAAACCTGTCTAAAGATAGTTTTAATTAAAATACATTATCGCTCAAAGATCTCTCATCATGGAATAGGAATTATAAATTATAATTCTATAATATGAGACAAGATATTCATGGATTGTTTAAGAAAAGTTTTGTAAACGAGTTCCAATAGTTCATGGATTAGGGACCCAACCTTATGGGGTTTCAGGGGCGTCTGTATAGATTATTTAGGTTAATCTTACTATCTATCCAACGGGACTCAGTGCTCAGCCTAGATCAGGGGTCTCAAACTCAAATGACCACAAGGGCCACATGAGGACTAGTACATTGGCCCAAGGGCCGCATCACTGACACCCGACCCCGAATACCCCGAGCCCCATTCCACCCCTTCCATGAGGCCTTTCCCCGCCTCTTCCCACCCCACCCTGCCCTCATTCCAACCCCTTCCCCAAGTCCCCGCCCATGCCCCACATCTTCTCCACCTCCTCCCCTGAGTGCGTGGCTCCCTGCTCCCTCCGTCCCTCCTGCAAAGTGTTAAGCGCCACCAAACAGCTGTTTGCGGTGGGAAGCGCCTAGAGGTAGGCAGAGAAGTGGGGATGCGGCATACTGGGGCGGGGAGGCGGGAGGAGGGGCAGCAGGTGAGGGGAGCTTGGCGGCCACAGGAAATAACTCGGAAGGGGAGGGGGCATGGGGAGCTTGGCAGGCCGCAGCAAATAACTCCACGGGCAGCGTGTTTTAGACCCCTGGTCTAGAAGAAACCATTAGAGATGCTTAGTTTTGCAGTTCTTAAACTGTGGATCCAGAGAGAACATGCTTGTTAACCGCAAAAATGTTTTTAAATAAATAATATAGAGAGATGAGAAATAACAGACCTCAACCCTATTGTCCCTCTGCAAATTTGTGTACACAGAGTCAACCCCTTACCTCTCTCTAAAAGTGCAAAGTTTCAAAAAGTTCAATGAATAGAAGATTGTTGCGGGCAGAATATTTCTGGATAAGGAGAAGTAGTCTGGAGATAAATGAGAGAAGGGAGGGACAGGCAGTAGAAACAAAAGTGAAACTGTTTGAGAAGCATATTCCAGAAGTCTTGAGGTCTTTCTGCGTGTAGCCTTCATTGATTTCAGATCTACCAGACCACTCTCTCACTAGAAGGGAAAACCTATAATGACAGCAGGCCGTAAGAGAGACCCAGTTTGGGAATAAGAACCATTCAAGAAATATATGTTTGTTGATGTTGTTTTAATGAAAATCACACCAGTGAACTGGTGGAAGTCACTTAAGCACTTGGATTCAGAGACTGTTGAAGTGATAATCGCACTTTTAACAGCAGTAACTTCTTCTGCTGGTGCAGAAAGAATATCTTCTTCCTTTGGACTAATTCATTCCAAATTGAGAAATCATTTGGGACCTGAAAAAGCAGGGAGCTTGTTTTTCTTTTCCAGATTATGAACAAATGGGAAAATTAAGGTGAAGACGACTGAGTTAGCTGCAGAAACCAATATTTTAAGTTTCTCATATTGTCCTGGCTGACACAGTCAATTTAATTTTTTTTAATATTTAACTATCTTAGTTAAAAACAATTTTAACAAACCTGATTTTAAAAAACTTGAATGTTAACCTAAATTCAAAAATTTGTATGCTTGTTTTGTTAAAATATGTTTGCTGCTGAAGAAAAAAATCCAGATTAGATAATGTTGTTGTTTTAGTTAAATAAAACAATGTAATTGTCTTTCTGGTGATGTTCTCCTCCTAATACAGCATGGCAAGAGAATCCTCCAAATATTAATGATTAACCTGTTGAACTGGAGATATTTATGAAATCATTGGGAGGTGAACTATCTGTTTCAATCACCTTTGGTAAATTAAATAACCAGTTACTCACTTTCTGATATAGCTGTAAAACTAATCTGAAAAGTTTTCAAAATAAATCTCTTAAAAATGTATAGTGTGTACCTTCTAAAAATGAAACCTACATCTATCTCTGAGTTGTGAAGAATATTAAGATTCTAACAACCAACAAGAATGCACTTTTAAGTAGAAATCCATGATTAATTTGAGTCTTGCTGACTAGTGATTTAAATCATGAGTTAAATCAAATCCATCCTAGTTGTTTCACAGGCAGGAGCGTGTACAATTTTATCCTTCTCATTCTTTCAAGAAGGCAAAATGGAATGAGAGAGACTGCTTGGTTCATAAAGACTGGGAGAAAATGTGACTCTGGTTTAATCAGCACCTTATAATGATGAAATGTGAGGGTTCCCTGCGTGCCTGAGCTTGTTGGTCTCTGGATGAAAAGATGGCAACTAAACATTGTAGTTTTAAGTAAGGCATTTCTTGGATGGTTCTCTTACAGACTCAGGAGGAACATCCTAATGATGTTTACTACTTAACTCAGCTCACAGAGGCCCAAAGAAAAGACAGAATCTCTAGTTTAGCTTGATAAATGTCCTGAAAAAACTGGAACCTACCCTACCACCATGACAGAGGTGAACACTGCCCTCCCACAAATCCAACTTTATCCCTCACAATCCCCATGGCCATGATCTGAGTCATCCCAGCACCGTGGGCCCTGAAGGCTGCCATGAAAATAGACATAAGTCAGAGGTTTAAAACTGGCTGTGGAAGTAGACTGCTCACATGATGTTACCACTTGTGAAAGTAGAATGAATTATACTGTAAAAATAAGAATGGATTATAAAAATGTTTTATGTTCCTGTAAGCAGAAATAAGGAGTGTTGAAATATAGTTCTCAGGAAGAGAAACATTAAAGTACGAAACAATGGGTCCACTTAAGCTAATGGTGGAACATTAACTGGAGACTGGTAAAAGTTAGTAAGGAAATTAACTATGTATGTCTAGCCTTAGGTAAACTTGTCAGTTCTACTGTCTTTGTCCTCATTAAGTTAGCGCCCTTTTATCTGTATAAATAAGGTAGTGTGGGTCTTGTATGGTGCTCCTATTATCTGGGTGTATTAGCAAAGTGCTTTGCTAATAAAACAGAGTGGTCTGACAAATTGTGAGTCCTGAGTCTAACTTTGACACACTCTAACAACTCTGTGGACTTTGTGAAGTAGAGTGATCTATTGGATAGGGCCCTGGACTGGGAGGCAGAAGACTCTTAAATACTACTTCCAGCTCTCCCACTACCTTGCTGTGTGACATTGGCCAAGTCACTTCACCTCCCCTCCTACCCTATCTCTATCTTGTCTCTTTCGAGCAGGGACTCTCTCTCCCTGCTGTACAGTACTAAGCACAATGGGTCCGGATATCAGCTGAGGGCTCTAGCCTCAATTAAATCATAATCATATTCATACTGGAGGCACAATGCACAAACGAAATGCACAAAGACTGTGGTGCGTTGAAAGTTACTGCTTTTTAAAAGAGCATTATTAGCTGCAGGAGATGAGGGATTTAGCATGAGGCAAATATTCAAGTGTAAATGCTGTCAACAAGAAAACATTTACACTTGAATGTGCACTGCACATTTAACAAAGGAACGTATACTAGAGCACCTATTTGCATAAGCAACTCCAAGTTTTCTCTAACTTCTCTTTAATTGAAGAACTATATAGAACAATAAAACCAGATAAGCACATTTTATGAGACAGAAAACTGAAGTAACCTTTTTCAACTATAAAGTATGTCTGCAATTCTTTCCATTTATTTCCTTATTGCAAGTTTTGCTACTTTGTTCATGTATTTGCAAGATAAAAATTACAGATAGCAAATTACAAATTCTTATTCTGCGGGAAATTTTAGTAATCCCGTATCAAATAATACAATGGGGTGAAGCATTTGTTCTCTTTAATTCACACATGTATAACTCCCACTGATTCTACTGGGAGTTACGTAAGCCTGCCAAGGAGAGAACAAACACAAACTCTGTGACAAAATTATATTTTATTCCTTCATTGTAAGTATGTGTGCGCTTTTTTTTCTTTTAAGGAAAAGATCGTCTTACATTAAAAGTAACCTTGAGGGCTCTTTTTTGAACTAGTTTAACTTATTTAGTTAAATCTATCCCCTATTGTGGACACTTTTAAAATCAGCTTCACTCAAGTCAGTTGCAACCCAAGTGCTTGCCCACACGGTACTGGTAAAGAGCCCCAGAGGGGCGTGTTTTTTAAAGTATTCTAACATGTTGTGCTCTAACTGCAATGGGTACATTTTAAAAAAGTACCCAACTCAGTTCACATAGAATTAGGTTGATGCAAACTCGGTACCTTTTAGGGAGCATCTGCTCAGCACGTTAGTGCACTTTACAAATTACATCTCTCTGGAGTGCTTTTCCATTCAGTATAGACAAGCCCCAAGACACTGAGCATATTTAAGACACTCTTAAACCAATTCAAGAGTGTGTGCACACTAGGGCATTGCACCAATTTAACTAAAATGTTTTCCAAGCCATTTTCTTTAAATCAGTCCAGCACTGTACATGGATCAGCTCTTAGACTCACTAATATTTCAGTTTTAGCAACATAGATAAAATGAAAAAAGCAAATGACTAAAAATTTGCTATGAATAATTAAAAGATAATTGCTTTCCAACACAATTTAGTCATATTATTGTCTGGTTCTACTACTAAAAAGAAGTGATCTGAGAAAAAAATGTGATGAAAAAAAGTACAGGATGCTGTCCTAAATGTTTCACTGTTACACTGACAATCAAATAAGTGACTTGGAATGTCCAGCTAGTGAAATCCTTTTGTGAAGCTGTCCGCCTGCAAGTTCTTCCTTATTATAAACTACATCAATTTCACACCAGTAATTCCATAAACATTACACTTCAAAATGAAAAGTTAGCAAAGGAGCAATAACTACCAGGTTCGGGTTATTTTTGTTTGATTAGTTTTTTTTTAAAAACAGGTTTATTTGCATAACCAGTACTACCGAGTCATTTTATTGCACGGAACCTAATTTGCAAATCAGTTACAACATAGTAATAAAACAAAATTATATTTGATAATGTTTCTACTATAATAACGACCAAACAATTGCAAGTGAATGTGCATACGCAACTATTTCAAGAAGCCTTATCTCTGAAACACTCAAAAATAGAAAAGCTCACTCTGTTGCAATTATTGTTGAAATTCTTACACAGCCTACTTCCAGCACTAAACAGCTGCTCAAAAGTAACATTGACTTTCAGCGTCCTTTCTCTCTTGCCTTTGGCAACCAGAGATTAGCGACAAGACTGCAAGGTGATTGGTTGGTAATGACATCATCTTATTGTTTTCTTTCAAGTGGAATAAAGGACTTGGGGTACAGATAAGCCAACAATAAATTCAGTAGGAGATGCATCTCTGTGCCCTCTGCCTTAATTACTATGTCTTCTAGAAGATAATTTCTGTTTATAGTATAAACGCCTATTTTATTTAGCTAATGTCATCCTCTCCCCTTGCTTTTTTTTTTTAAAGTCCCAATCCACTGTAAAAGAGGTCTATATACCACTGTGCTTACGTCACAGTGGAAATATTTGCAAATACAATTACCTTGGTCATTTATCCCTCCACAATTCATCATTTTCATGACTCAGGTATATTTGTTTAATAAATATGCTTTGATAGAAAGAAGTGTTTTGCATGTCAGAATGATTTAAACTAGTAGCTGTTAAAATAACTGCCAGCATATATGATCTAACCAAAAAGGGCTGACACTTTTAACAGTACTGCAAACACAGTAAAGTGCAAACACATTACTATAAAGTTCAACTTTATTGACATAGGTGCAACTGCAAAAGAGTCAGTCAGATTTGTTTAAGGACACTAATAACAATCCTGGGAAATCTAAACAACTACATGCAATAGTTCTTTAAACTATTTTACTAGTTCAATATAGGCCCCAATTCTCAATACACTAAATCCCCTTTACATCACTCTAGCACAGTGTTTCCCAGACTTGAGACGCTACTTGTGTAGGGAAAGCCCCTGGCGGACTGAGCTGGTTTATCTGCTGCATCCACAGGTTGGGCCGATCGCGGCTCCCACTGGCCGCAGTTCGCTGCTTCGGGCCAATGGGAGCTGCAGGAAGTGGTGGCCAGTAAGTCCCTTGGCCCGCGCTGCTTCCAGCAGCTCCCGTTGGCCTGGAGCAGCAAACCACAGCCAGTGGGAGCAGCAATCAGCCAGACCTGCGAACGGGGCAGGTAAACAAACCGGCTCAGCCCGCCAGGTGCTTTCCCTACACAAGTAGCGTCTCAAGTTTGGGAAACACTGCTCTAGCGGTCTAAAGACGTTTTAAAGTGGGCGTACAGTGGTATTAAAGGGCCTCACTATAAATAAGAATCAGGCCTATAGTGCCCTTACAACTTTCCTGCTCATCCTTCCTTGTGTTGCATCTTAGATTGTAACTGATGGACCAAATGCTAACGAAAGACTAGGAAATAAACATTTTTAACGTGGTTAAACCTCCCATGAAGCTGAATTTCCGTACTAAGCAAAAACATGTTCTTGGCTTATTGTAAATCTCCCAAAATGTCATTAAATAAAATCTTTTCCCTGAGAGGGAGGGGGAGGGAGAAAAGAAAAACAAAGAAAAAACTTCAGTGGGTGAACCTTCCTGCAGAATGGTTATTACACAGCAGACACAGCTCATTTTTTTACTGACACCAGTACTGACACTCTCTATCACACCAGGTCCCCAAAAAGAATTGAACAGCTGTAGCAATTGCTTTCCCTTGCAGATATGAAGATCAGTATCCTCACAGAACTCATTTCCCCCCAAATGATTTCTTGTAAATTATTTTTCCACTAGAGCAAACAAGTAAAGTGAGTTGCATACATCTGGAAAACCAGTATTTTAACATTTGTTTCATCTGGCCATTAAGGAGAGCTGTGAGAAGCTGTATGAAGATCTGTTTCTGCTTCATAAAAGCATCAAGCTAGTTGAAATGCTGATCTGTAATTTTAAATGTGCCAATGGCCTCAGAATCTGTATATGGTTCTTAAGTGAAAGTGAAATAAAAATGATAGACAGGTATAGATGGGATGAGGAAGCTCCAATAATTTGACCTTGATTATGCTTGAAGTAGAGGCATAAGAAGTCAAAGCTATTTTTGCTTTTTAAAAAAATTACTATGCATTACACACATGCATGCATGTATTTCTCTCTGCAAAATCAAATAGTTAGAGGAGAAAGTAAGAAAAAGATCAGAGGAATTTTAATTGCCTACAGTGGAAAACTGCCCAGAAGGCAAGCAATTTTGCATGAGTCTAGCTAAGATGAATAGTGTCTTTAATTCCTCAGACAATTTTATTTGCCCCATTTGGCATACCAGGTATGTGGTCAGTCAGCTGTTTTCCAGGATTATACAACAAACTGATCAAATAAGAGTACCTGATTGATGTGCAGTAAAATTACTTTTATGAACAGGTTTATTTCTTCACTGGCATGTAATGAACAGCTATTTGATAATTGTTATTGCCACTTCTATACAGTATTATAGGGCTATATTTCATTTGTTCTCCCTTTGTAAGCAAAATTAAATCTTGAGCATAGAAGCCAGTATTTGTCAGTTACACACAATTATATTCCAGCACTAAAGCAAAACTAAAGAATCAATTTCTGGCAAGAACATGTTTCAGGAAAGATAACACATTTGGAATCCCTGTTCAAAATTGGGAAATGGGAAACTAAATGTGACATAGTTCATTTGTCAACGACACAAAACAAAAATGAAAAAAGGAACCTATTAGACCAGGGGTTTGCAACCTTTCAGAAGTGATATGCCAAGTCTTCATTTATTCACTCTAATTTAAGGTTTCGCGTGCCAGTAATACATTTTAACCTTTTTAGAAGGCCTATTTCTGTAAGTCTATAATATATAATTAAACTATTGTTGTATGTAAAGTAAATAAGGTTTCAAAATGTTTAAGAAGCTTCATTTAAAATTTAATTAAAATGCAGAGCCCTCCGGACCAGTGGCCAGGACCTGGGCAGTGTGTCACTGAAAATCAGCTTGTGTGCCGTCTTTGGCACCTGTGCCATAAGTTGCCTACCCCTGTTTTAGACTCTACACCAATGAACCATCAGTAAAGAAGCCGTGAGTTAGTAGATACATTATAAAAATAATTTTAACAAATAAAAAAGCAGTGATTTAGTCAGCCCTATGAATAACTAGAAAACTTGATTTAAGAAAAAATAAAAAAAGATTCCATTCAGAGCCAATCTTCACTGTAACAAACACACTACAGATTTTCCATTACTTATAAATATTCAGTACAGAGCACTGGTGCAGTGTAGATGTGTTAACCAATCACAATATTGTTTATTTTTTGTGGCACACCAGGGATAAGTTAGGCACTTTACTGACAAGCATGAAGATAAGGGGCCAAATTCAGAGTATGTTCAGTGGTGTAATTCCTCACACTCAGACTAACTTACACCTAACAACACCCTTTCAGCAATATTTAAGGAAGTCTGAGTAAATTACGGACAGAAAAATGAGGTGAACATGTAAGTGAAAGTGGCTCGTTATAGCTATTTACGCCATCCTACTAGAAATTTTTTCTTGGTACATTCTCCTCCTTTGGTCCCTTGATATGCAAGTTTCACCCACTAAGACTTCCTTTCACTCAGTGGGTCAAATTCAGAGGTGACGCAAGTGCTATGTTGTAAAAGGGGTATAAAACTCAATACGTCTAATTGGTACCCTAGGAGAACAAATTAGTGCAAGGAACACTGAAGAAGCCAAAGTGTAAGTAATGTCACTTTAGACTTCTTACCAAACTCCAGCCCAAGATTCCGGCCCCACAGAATTGAAAATCCAAACCACAGCATCTGCCTAAGTAGGTGTTGAACCAACATAGATATAACTCAAACTTTAAGGAATTCACATTTATAAAGTTCATACAAAAGCATCCAATGAAAACTGCGTTAAAGCTTCTGCACTTTCTAGAAGTGTGCAAGTTACTTCAGAAGATCAACCAGCTAACTCAAAAACATTGTTAAGATAATTTTCTCAAGACTCTTGCTGCTGTTTAATTCACCACTAGTAGGCAAGAACTACTGCCTAATTTCTTTGATGTACCTGACGTTTTTGAAAGTTACACTGTTTAAATATTTTTTGGCAAGGACAAATGGTATTGGCCCAAGAAGGCATCCCAATATGATGGGGTGGATTAAAAAAAGTGTTATCTTTGTAATGTAAGGAGATGAAGAATCAAGATAAATTAATATTATATACTAAGACCCAAGACAAAAACATTAGACCAAACTTCTGTGATACTGAGTTTGCGTGATCTTGATCGTTTGTGAACACCTCAAGTCCCCAAGCCTTCTGAGCTGCATATTGGCAGTGATTTTATTTTCAGTTGTAATTATTTTAATGACCTCATTAGAATCGGTAAAGCTTTGTTTCAGTTAACAAAGAGAACCAGCCTTCACTTTTCAGAAGAAAAATACGTGGATTAATGCAATAAAAATACATGGATTAATGCAATAAAAATACAATTACAAGACAGAAAAAGAAAAGTTTTATTCATCTCACAAGGTGATGTCATAATGAGGGGTCTGAGCATTCTATGATTTGACAGCAGGACTTGTTAGAGACCGCCAGCTACACACAAAAGCTATTTAAAATCTAGAACACCAGATTCTCTTGTCAGCATCTGCTTAGGCTAGTGTCAGTGCTCAGCATTAGGACCAATGGTCAGATGCTGACCAGTCTCACATTGTACAGTAAAACCTCAGAGTTATGAACACCAGAGTTACAAACTGACCAGTCAACCACACACCTCATTTTAAACTGGAAGTATGCAATCAGGCAGCAGCGGAGATAGACGAAAAAAAATTCAAAAGCAAATTCAGTACAGTACTGTTAAACTACTAAAAAAAAAAAATATAGGGAAAGCAGCATTTTTCTTCTGCCTAGTAAAGTTTCAAAGCTGTATTAAGCCAATGTTCAGCTGCAAATTTTTGAAAGAACCACCATAATGATTTGTTCAGACTCAGAACATTTCAGAATTACGAACAACCTCCATTCCCTTAGTGTTTGTAACGCTGAGGTTCTACTGTAATACCACCACATGCTCTACTAAAAACAAAGTTACTAAACCAGTGGGGAGAACAATCTGTCAGTGCGGCTATTACTTGGCATATTCAAAATGCCCTTCTAAATCCAGTCATGCTACACTTTATGATTCTATTTTTAATCTTCCCTGTATGAATGGCAACACAGCCACCTACGATTAGCAACTGACATCCTTTATGGTGTTAACATCAGGTACTCATGTTAAAGAAGTAGTCAAAAGAAAATCAAGGGCTAATAGCTAAATAATGCAGACTACATTTGTGCGTGTGACGTCAATATACTTTATGACAACCCCTTTAGTGAATCCACATCACAAAACAAACCCAAGTCGTCAACTACAGAGGCTCATGTGCGTGGATTCTTCATTTCTGGAAACATTCTAATGGGTCACAGTATGATTCTTCGACATTAGACACACAGGCACAAAGATCAAAATTAGGTTCTCTTGGAATTCCACAACTGACTTCACATTTTGAAGACACAGAATTATGAGTGTTAACATGTTATCAGCAAAGCAGAGTTCACTGAAAATTATTTTAGCCTTTGTGAAGGAACTAGCTTTGAAGGATTGCAGAGTTTCAGGAGCCATGATCAGAATTTATCATCAACAGCCACAAAAAGTACCTTGCTTCAGTAATGACGTGGCTTTTATAGTAAAAATCCATATTTCAAAATTGGAGAGTCTTTGAATTATCTATTTCTGTAAGTGTTCCATTGTTTATTTCAAAAATAATATAATTAATTAAATGAGGATGAGGTCAGGATTATAAAAACACCTATACTACTAAGAAGAGGTTTCATAGTTCAAACTAAGTTTCTGGACCAGACCCTTATCTTCAAGGGAGTTAAACTGCTAATTTAAGACATCTGAAGGTATTGCCCAGTGTGTAAAGAACAGGGTTAAATATGCCTCTATAGAACACTGAATTCCATTTCTGCAGAGATACGGTTGAATTTATGGAATGTCAAAATACGACTGTCAAGGGACAAGGTGAAGGCTACAAAATATTAATGAGGTACAATTTACATGTGTATATTTTAAAACATGTTATATTCTATGAAAACAAATGAGAAAGTGAGGGGAGATATTTATATGCTATTTTTTCTTTCATGTATTTCCATCTTCCTCCCATCCCCTCATTTTGGAGCCAAATCATTTTTGATGCAAGTTGCCAGTGTCTCTCAGTTTTGTGTTATTCACATATATGAAAAATTGCTTTAGACAGTTAATTATTTTGCTTTTGTTTACTTGCATTCTAACACATATTAACACATACTTTTTTAATAGTTATATCAAGATCACTTTGCTTGACAGTGGAATACTTTCTGGAAGCAGATTTAAAAAAAAAAATCCACAAAAATCATCATTTAATGGTTACCTAAGTCTAAATACACATACTGCACCTCCTTTGTGTTCTTTGTCTACTTTTCAGTTTTCATTGCTAGAAAAAGATTTTTTTTACATTTATTTATTTATTTTTTTTACAAACATTAAGTTTGAAGTTTTCTAGACCATGAGTTCTTAACCTGAGGGTCACGTACACCATCCCTTTTTATGGTAGGGTGTCCTGAATTTTATTTTTCCCCCCTGCTGTAACACAGGACATTGGTATGGAAAAGATGCAAAGCACTGACCTTGACAAATGATCAATCACACTAAACAATGTCAGTTGTGCAGTAATCTTTTTTTTTTAACAAACAAGTTTTACAAAACCCCTATATGCACCTAGCAGAATCTCAAATGCACCCTTGTGTCAAGCATCCAATTGATAAATGGGTCCCTACTTCAGGTAGCATGATCTTCAGAGAAGAAACCATTTATTTATACTTAACCTACAATACAAAATTCCAAAGTAAATGCAATTAAACCTGCAGTCAAATCAATGCATTGTGGAATAGGCCACTGTACACTTTTTATAGCTCTTCCAAGCTTAACAGAGATAATCTCTCTGCTTTTTGTCAACCACTATCTTTAGCTTGAATTTTGAAGTGCTTTTAAGAAGAGTCAATCTGATATAAAAGGTAAGTTGGAGAGTAGATAAAATATTATTTCACTACATTACAAAAAAAATCTTTTGACTTTTATCTTAAAGCAGTAAGCAGTGAATATTGGCAGATATTAAGTATAATAGTGATAAGTGGTTTTTAAACACTGAAAAGGAAGTTTTGTGGCCCATCTTCATTGGCTGAGTACCTATGAGCTTCTTAGGGGATGGACCTAATATACACCAGGGATGAAAGAGTCCTTAGTTTGTCAAGGACTCCATGTCAATTTCCTACCAAAGAGCAGAAAGAGGTACATGCTCCTCTGAATCCTTGAGCACATACCAAAAATCAGAAATGTTTGGTTTCCTGGACACCAGAAGTTAAAAATGCATTGTTCAGTTTTTCCTTTTGGGAGACTATGAAGTCACTCATGAAGAGTGCCTAAGGGATTTCAGAGCACAAGTCCCAGTTGTACACTTAAATTCCAGTGGCACTTTTGAAATTTTCCCCTCTATAAACCTTAGATACAGCAAACTGAGAAAGACTAATTAATCCAACACATAAACTGAGATCCAGTATGCAAAAGTAAATTGGCTACACCAAAATAATGGCAGAGATGAAGCACAGAATTAAATTTTAGACTTACGTTTCTCATCATCAGCATGTACTAGAGATGCTGCTCTTGACAAAACATCCAATGGAGTCTCCATTCCTGGCAGGATCCTGTAATATAAAAGAGCCAGGTTTTCTAAGAGTTTCATAAAATTATGTTTATAAGAAGAGGTGAGAAGTTGTTTTGTCATTAGATAACAAATCTGTAACTCCCTATCATATAAACAACAAACACCACCATATAAACTACTGTAAGACAGGGAAAAGGAAACATCGCTTTCAGAAACATTATACCATCACATATAGAATAAATAAGGCTGGCTTCAATTATATATTAATACCAGGGAACAGCCACCATTTTATTAACATGAACACAATCATAAGGACACATGCCTTTTACTTCAAGGTGCCTCTGCTCAGGGAATCTGAGTTCCATCCCTGTGAGGTAGGCAACTATAATTATCTTCATTTTACAGATGGAGAATTTGAGGTACAGAAAAGTTAAGTGACTTACTTGCCTAATATCAAACCAAGTCTGTGGCAGAACTGAAATAGACCCAAGGTCTCCTGAATCCCATTCCTGTGCTTTACCCACAAGATCATCCTTCCACACATCCAGTCCAGATGTGACTGCATTTCAGTACTAGGGGAAGTGATACGCACATCTATGCTTTGGGTGAAACTTGACAGTGATCCTGTCCATCTCTCCTCACTCTTTCCCAAACCCTCTCTTTTATCCTTTCTCCTGTGATCTTTTAAAAGTCATACAACCAAACAAGCAACCTAGTATCTAAACAGTCCGTCATCCTGCCAGCTGGGCATTTATGCAAGTGTCAGGTTCTGCAGAAGAGTGAAATACCTTATGACCGAAAAAAAAAATCAAAAAGGAACTGGAGAAAAGAACCAAAGAAGTCAGATGTTTGCTGCCCTCTGAACACTTCAACATTAAGTTCACACTGGATTGCTTTTTGTGGCCCTTTCTTCCTCCCGCTGCCTTCCTCCCATCCCAGTCAACCGCAACATAAAAAATTAAAAGACGCAATTTGTTTGAAGAAGGGAAAAAAAGTTAATAGGTCCAATCATTTACAGAAGTTTTACATCAGTGTGGCTCCACTGACATCAATGGAATTAGACCCCTAATTCACACTTGTCCAAGTGAAAGAGGAACACATCCAAAGATGGGAAGCCACCAAGACATTTTTATTCTATCAAAGATATATTTAAAAAATAAAGTCATCTACCAATTAATATTGAGAATATGTACAGTTGTATAATCAGATCAGAAATTTTGTATTTCCCTCTTTCGATGTTACTTTCATAAATATACACTGATATAAATCTTCAGCGCACAAGCCAACATTCAGTGTATGGGGATTTCCTTAACTGCCTTCTGCAGAGCTTCCTGCAGCTGAATAGATGGCCCCCTGGACTGACCTGGTATGGCAATTCTTATATTCCTTTAAAAGGTAAGATTGAAAATTCCTAAATTTAATCTGCAAATTCCTTGTGGAAGGAACCTGTGTACTTTATAAGTACTGTGATGTACCTGCCTAGCACGACTGTGAACACGTAAAATAGTACTTCTAGATACACACAGATTAATACAGTCCATCCAACAGAAATATTATGAAAAAACCTGTTAACGTTTCACTTTAAACAACTCAATATTAGAAGTGTCTTCAAATTGAAGAAAGTTTCAATATAAATAAAACACAGAGGTATGAAAGAGAAAACTAACATGTGATTAAGACAGTTATCAATTAAAAGAGTTCATTCACAAGCCAGCTGTAGATAACAGCTCCGTTTTTAATAAGAGGGCAGGCAGCAGTACTAAGTAAACAAAAGGAGAGTAAAAAGTCCAGGCTGTTAACAATTCCTATTGATTTTTCAGAAAGAGTGTGATCCCATTGCAAGAACCCTTTTATATTAAAATATCATTTCCAATCCTGATCAAAGCAGGGGGGTGGCAGCAAGCAAAATCTCAGACACATGTATACAGGCTTAACCACAAACATGTATTGGGGAGTAGTTTTCCCTGACTTTACTAATAAATCTCTCTGCTCTCCCACTCCCTGCCTAAATAATGTCAAAGACTATAAAAACCAACCTAAAGTTTTTAAAGTATTAAGGGAAGGAGTGGGAAGGAAAACGCTTTCTGTTATAAATATTTACTTTTTAAAGCCTCTAGTACGTATTTTCAATGGAAGCGTCAGAGTCCAGTCCTGCCCCCACTGATTTCACAGGAAGGAGGAAAATATCTGAAAACAACTAAGTACACTAGTTTAAAATGAAGAAATGGATTCTCATCCTCTAGAGAGGGTGAGAGTGAGGGCAAGGCTGGGATAACTCGGTGGTTTGAGCATTGGCCTGCTAAACTCAAGGTTGTGAGTTCAGTCCTTGAGGGGGCTACACTTTGCCATCACACTTTGGCAGTACTTTGTATATAGTCAATTTCTCTCTTTCTGCTCTGTCAGTCTGTGTGTCTCAATCACACAACAAAGGGGAAAAAACACTCTGATAGATTAAAAAAAGTGTGATTGTAAAACTATAAAAATTAGCAAGGTGACTCAGGACCATATGTAAAGCTACTTTCAATTTTTTATATACATCAGCTAGACTTCATGACAATGACCCACAGACACATCACATTCAAACCTCACAGTTTAAACTTCACATTCCTCAGATTTATAATTTGTACTCATCCATATGACACTCACCAGTAAATAATCTGATGACTAAACTACCATGGCTGTTAAATGTAAAAGATAAAGTGTCTGAGGTGTGACGGGATTCCAAATTCTTCATAATGAAGGAGCTGTAGAATTCAGTAGACAGATTCTGAGACTTTTTCAAGGCTACATATCATCAGTTAGGGCCTGGTTCTCATTCAGTTCTCACTGTAACCTGAATTACTACCATCTTTTTGGCTGAATGTATGCTTGAAAGAATTTTAGTGGCCTATGTGAAATAAGCTGGTGATCTCTCCAGAGCCTAACGTAGTGGATGACAATGAGATGTCACTTTTACTGAGAGTTTGTTCTGTGAAACCAAAGAGCAAATGGGCATGGAAATGTGAATACTACCCTCTTTCCTCCCAGAGATGGTCCCCCCAAGTCAAGGTTGAGACACGTTGGCACATTCCTACATTCAGTGGGAAACATTTTTTTAATTGTTGTTTTCTCTCAATGTCAGCTAGATCAATACATTTTCAGCATTCAATCACACTTTTCTGGAAGTGGAAGATACAACTAAGTATGCTTTTCCTGATTTTTTTCATAAAGGCAGTAAATTTGGCTTCAGAAATGCTCAGCAATAAATGAGGCATCCTCGTGAATCATATATGAATGATTCGGATTCCGTAGCAAATCACTCTCAATTTAAATATTTAATAAAACTGAATGGGTAATAACTGATGGCTGATTTTAGGCCAATAATTTCCCATTTTCCTTGCATTGTTTTTTCCCCACTACAACATTTATCATCTCTCCCCCTCTTCCAACACTAATCAATGCCATGACAGATTAAACTATTACTACAGCACATAAACAATTAAAAGAAAGTTAACCAGATTGATCAAATTATCAACAATTCTATCTAATGAATCCATCAGACAGATCAATTTCTGGGAGTAAGCAATGGCTCCTTGTAAGTCACCTTGGTGGGTAAATGTCATGTAAAATATTAGGATCAAGTATGTTTTTTTTACAATGTACATTACCATTTCTGGTGTTTGAACAAAATAAATATACAGATAACATTTTGACAATGTGTGTTCCAGATTATAGACTAGACCTTCTAACCTGGTATTCATGTGGTCACTGGATAGATACCTAAGACCCTCTTGGTTCTTTGCAAGTTAATTAATATAAAATTAGAAGATGAGACATGTACATTTTAATAACTAACATTCGTAATTCTTGTGCTGGACCAGAAATGCCCTAATGGTGCAATTCATCAGTTACACAATCCCTTGTATTTAAGCTTCTCAATTTGTCTTGCATCATTTTCTTCTTTTGATGTGCATGTTCCCCCTTTAATAAGGTAACTTTTTTAAAAGGAAACTATTAAGAACTAAGCCAACAAAAACAACGTAATTCAAAGTAAAGCTGAAATTCCATTCTTATAGTGCCCTATTTTTGCAAGATATTGCAGCTCACTTTCTGTAACATAATGCACTGATCTGACCCCTGCAATACATAGTCACAACAAGGTGAATTTAAAAACTCTTTCTTAGTAGGGAACTTTCAACTTTATTGGAAAGCAATTTACTTAGCCTTCCCATTTTTTCCAAATGTATTTTATTTGCTATTTATCAAAGGTATGCATGTTTAAAGAAGAAAGTCCTCAAACCTCTGGGCCCTGCTTTTCTTATTTGATCCTACAACACAGTCTGAAAGGTCTGATTACACTAAGAAATTCACCAAACTCTACCAGCTCTCTATTAGCCACGCTTGAAACCCATTTGGACTCATCTACACTACCACTTAAACTGCTTTCAGGTCCACATGTTTTAGTTCAGTGCCATAGTGCAGATGCTTCCACCATTGACTGAAGGGATTTTTCCACTGATGCAAGTAATCCACTGCTCCAAGCACTGACCTAGCCATATCTACACTGGGGGTTAGGTTGGCTTAATCTATGCCCTCAGGGTGTGAATTCACACCCTCTGATTGATGTAGCTAGACTGATCTACATTTTAAGTATAGATCAAGGCTCAGTGCTAAGAATCACTGACATCATCTGGTCAAATTTCCTTAGGTAGATGGATGTATAGTCTACTGAGTGCCTAACAGAATCAGATCTAGAATGCTGCGTTTATGACCTCCAATATTTTCCATGCCAACAGACTGATCCCAAATGCAGGTTTGGGATTTCATTAATGGACTGATCAAAAAGAGAAGCTAGAATAAAAAAAACTTCTTAACAACAAATTTCCTCAACAGCAGGCAAAAAGGAAAATATAGGCCAAGAAAATTTGTAGAGAAATGTTATACATTTTAAGACTAGAAGGACCATTATGGCCAGATTTGATAGATTCTAGGGCCAAAGAGGCCATTAATCTAACCTCCTGCATAATAAAGGTAGGCCATAGAATTTCATCCAGTTTCCCAGTACTGGTTCTCAAACTGGGAGTCGCGATCTGGTTATGCAGGAGGTCGCGAGCCCTGACCTCAGCGTGCAGCTATAAGCTGCGAGCCCTGACTCCTGCGCCAGGCTGTGAGCCCCGACCGCGACACATGGCTGCGAGCCCCAACTCCTGTGTGGAGCTGCGGAACTGCAAGCCCTGACCTGGGCGCGTGGCTGCGCCCCCCGAACCCAGCGCCAGGCTGTGAACCCCGACCCCAACAGGGACGCATGGCTGCAAGACCCGACCCTGGTGGACGGCTGCGAGCCCTGACCCCGAGCTGCAAACCCCGACTCCAGTGCCAGGCTGAGCCCCGACCCCAACCCTGGACAGGAGCAGGGCTGTGAGCTCCGAGCAGGCACGAGGCAGCGAGCCCTGACTCTGACCCCCCATGGGGCTGTAAGCCCCAACTTCAACCCTGGCCAGAAGCAGGGCTGTGAGCTCCAGGCAGGCGTGGGGCTGCGAGCCCTGATTCTGACCCCCTATGGGGCTGCAAGCCCAGACCCCAATCCTGGCCAGGAGCGGGGCTGAGAGCTCCGGGCAGGCGCATGGCTGCGATCCCTGAGTCCGACCCTCCATGGGGCTGTGAGCTCAGACCCTACCCTGGCCAGGAATGGGGCTGCGATCCCCGAGTCTGACCGTCCCAACAAGGAGAGGGGCTTAGAGCCCTGAGCTGGGGCATCCAGGATGCTGTGAGCCCCGACCCCTGTACTGGGGTTGTCAGACGGAGCCCAGCCATGCAGAGGATTATTACTTGCTTCAGGTCATTAATTGCTGTCAAGTATTAAAATAAAATTCTACTTAAAAATAACTTTTCCACTTATATTTAATTTGATAAAAAATGTGTTTTAGTCTTAATTTAAAAGCAGTGAGAAAAGGTAAATTCATTTTAAGCAACAGCATTTAACTTTAGCATTTAACATAGTGTTAAATATAAAAAAAAATTTTTTACTTTCTAAGGGGGAGGAGGGTCGCACTCAGAGGCTTGGTGTTTAAAAGGGGTCACCAATACAAAAAATTAGAGAACCACTGCTCTACTGTGACTCTTTAATCTCACACTGTGTCTCACTTTAAAGATAAAGGCAGACAGTTGAAGTGTGGGTGTATTCAGAAAAGTTACTTGATAAAACCAAACAAAACAAGCTCCTTCTTATTCAGTGATACCTTTTACTTTAGTGGGATTAAAAAAACAAATATTACTTTTTCACTGCCTCTTACTCCTGTCCACCTTCCAAAGCCACCACAGCTAAAGTAAGCTGGATTCTCTATCAACAGAAAAAAGTTACTAAATTCCAATCAGTTATACATGTGAAAGCTCACTGAAGGCAACAGGGTTTGTCCAGGTATCACTGAAATCATAGTTTGGTCAGCAGAACCTTATTACTTCCAATTATGCTTGAGAAGAATAAACTCAGTATGATGCCAATCGCAGGCTGAGTTCACACAACTGGGAGACAGAGAAAAATCTCCATTATTAGAATATATTTTATATGGAGTCACTTAGATTTAAACAATGAATCCAAAAAGCAGTCTCACAGACTTACTTTTCAATACAGAATCACAGTTTGCTGAAAAAAATTTCAGCGCTTGTCTGCAAGAGAAAGTTATACCACTAAGTTTGATAGCAAAGTTTAAGTCAAGGTGTGAATTAAGCGGGCTAAATATAGCTATATCAATGCAACTCCCACTGAACACTCTTATTCCAGAATAAAAGCATTGAAAATGATAGCTAGACAAGCACAGGTATATTGGTATAATTATATCAGTATAACTAGTGAAACTTTTGCATGTATATAAGCCTTCAGCCTGTGTCAACTCAAATATTAATTTTAAATGATGGGGCCCAACAGTTTGGCAAGTCAGAATTTGGATCTCCAACTACCTCTACATAGACTGGCAGAGTATGAGAGCATTGTAGAAATAGTACAATCATTCCAAGAGATGGACATTGGAAGGGATATGAAAAAAAATCACTTTGCATCCTTTGAATGACACTCCTGCCTGACTCAGGAGTGGCACTCATGTCCTGTGGAGGAAGTTCCATCCATCCCCTCTTCTGCAAGGAGGTGTCAGTCTTGGCAATGTTCTTGTGCAGTCACAGCCACTTCCACGAGGGGCACGGCTCCCAGCACTGAAATGTGCTGCGCTCGGGGGGGGGGGGGGTGTTTTCACATCCCTGAGCGAAAAACTTGCAGCACTGTAAAGTGCCAGTGTAGACAAGCCCTGAGAGGATAAAGGACATCAGAGGAAAGCTGAGGGAATCACAGGAAACCCATCTTCTGAAACAGGGTGAGGAATTTTCCTTCCCATCCTCAGTAGGATTTAGTAACTAGAATTACTAATAGCATGACTGGTCCTAATAAATTCTGCAAAATGATCTGTTTAGAAGCGAGGCAGGTTTTCTTGGCATCCCCCCCTTAGAATCCAGCATTCCACCATGCTGCCAATTTCCCTGATGATGGAATCATCTGAAATCACTTTGTGTGAGAAACTAAACTTAGGTTTTCAATGCCAGATGGAATCAGTGCATTCTCTTCCCATTACACCACAAGCATTACACAGTAGCACAAGAACGCCAACACAAGAACAGAGAAAGAACGAGCATTCCCTTCCACACGCTACATGGAGCTTGCCATGCTATAATCCTCAAGTGAGGTCCTTGGTACCAAGGAAGGGACGTGGCCAAGCTTCTCTGTATGTTGCATGACTGCCAGGGAGCCCAGGAGATATTCTGTGCAAGGAAATCCCCCACACCACAGCACATGCAGAAAGCTGAAAGCTTCCCCAGCTCACATTTCCTCAGGACTATACAGAAGAGGAGTCTGTGGGATGCAGGAGAGAGGTGGCTGCAGTCAGTACCCGCAGTAACACAGCCAAACTCAGAGATGCTCCCTTGGCCCCCATAGCAAAGCAAAGACATGGGCACTACTCAAGCATTTGCATTGCACTCATCACTGGAGTAGCTAAGAGCTCCTGGGACGTGGGCCAGGGAAGGGGTCACAAAAGACAACTAAGGGCCCAGGACAAAAGGGGGCACGTGGCAGAGTCTGGCGTGGGAAACCAGAGACGCCGGGCAGGTGTAGCCCGGGGTGCGGGGAGCATGGGGGTCTCAGGGCAGAAGTCAGGAGTTGGGGGGCCGGAAGCAAAGGGCGGCAGGAAAGACAACTGGGGACACAGCCCAAACCCCGAGCACCCCCACTCCAGGTCCGAGGGCCCAGTGCTGCTCTAGTGCAGCCAGGGCAACAGCCGAACCGACCTCCTCGAGCACCTGCACCCTCTGCACTTACCCCACTCGCCCCTGGACCCAGCCGGGCTCTGACCCTGCAACGACGGACCGGGAGCCACGGGCCCTGGCCAACCCGCTCCCGGGCCCACCGCTGCTGCAGCCTCCTTCTCCTCGCCAGGCCAGGCAGCTCACTCACCAGTGCGCACCCCGCGCGGCTGGGCGGGCGGCTGCTCCCCCCCCACCAGCGCCGCGGCGGGACACGCAGCGTGGCCGGGGCTCCAACAAGTGCCAGGCTCCGCGCGCAGCAGGGCTCCGGCTGCAGGAGGAGCAAAAGGGGGGGGTGTTTACTCCAGCGCCGAGACTCAAACACGGCGAGTCCAGGAAGGGAGCAGGCGCTGCAAGAAGCCCGGCCCGGCCCGGCCCGGCCTCCCCCGGAGCCACTAGCTGCACTGAGAGCCAAGGGAAGAATCCTAGGCACGGCGGAATTCTCTTCCTAGCAGGTGGGGAGAGCCGGGCAGCCCCATTGGCTGGGCCAGGCCATGAGATCAGCATAGATTAGGATAATGAGACCCTGACATCACATCCTCAGCAGGTAGGGAAAACAGAGAGGGGGGGGGGGGAAGGAAAGGGAAATCCCCCCATCCTCCAAGGGGGAGACAGGCTGGGAAATCCAAGCAGGGCTGAAAGTGGGAGGAGCCCTGGGCTGCTGCTTTACACACAAAAGCAGCCTTGCTATGTTTGGCGAGCTCCAGCAGTTCACGGTACTGTTTTTAATGCAACGTGCTGTTGTGGGAGGGGTTGTAGCAGGCTTTGAGTGGTGCAACTGCTGAAGTCTAGGATTACTCGGAGGAAGGAAATCTCTGCTCTTTAAATGAAGCTGGTACTCGGGTGTTTCACAGGCAGAGGGAAGGAGGGATTTTACAAAGGATGTTAAACACTGTATTAAGTATCAAAGGGGTAGCCCTGGTAGTCTATATCCACAAACACAAGGAGGAGTCAGGTGGCACCTTAAAGGCTAACCAATTTATTTGAGCATAAGCTTTCTTGGTTAAAAACCCCACTTCTTCAGATCCATGGAGGGAATATTACAGAGCCTGTAATGTGTACATAATAAATAAATAAATACACGCATGGAGTGAAAATTACAGAATCTGAAGAAGTGGGTTTTTACCCACGAAAGCTTATGCTCAGAGAATGTATTTCCATCTGCCCTTTTGTAAGGCAACAGATCCTATGCACTAGGAAAGAAAGCTGAGATTTCATTGTCTTGTACTCTGTGACAAACATTAGAAATATATTTTTCATCTTGCAAATGACCAACCAGAGAAAAAACAGCAGAGATTCCCTATTGATTAAAAGCAACATACCTTCATTCCAACTACTGTTGATAGCCTCAACTGTATGCGCACACTAAAACAACAAATAGGAAGTTTTCTTAAAAAAAAGAAAATTAAGACCCTAATTTAAATGTAGTAAAACCAAGCTTCTGTAAAAATGAAGGCCAGTAGAATTTATATACATAAAAAGACACAGTAGTTTTAAAACAAACAGTTTGTAGTGTTTTAAACACAAACGTTGCAGCCTTAAAAGGGCTGAAAGTCAAACTGGCCTGTTCATTATCCAAGCAAACAGAAAAGCAAAAAATACACAAAGTAACAACTATATTCATCACTGGCAAAAAAAAAAAACTTACATTATTGTAAAGTTAAGGTTGCTTGGTAGTATGCCATCCCTTGTGGAATGTTGAATTGAGCAAAACTCACTTTTGGAAACCAGGAGATGCAAAGCAACCTTAACTGGCAACCTTAACTCTGCCCTCTTTCAGCAATGCCCTAATACTCTCCCTACACACACACACACACACACACTTTTACGCTGCCTACTCCACAGTTGCTAACATGTACAAGCTCTTCACCTCCTTTTACAACCCATTCACTCTCAGCCATAGGATTCTATCTAACACTATTAAAGGGCAAAAAGGAGGAAGAAAATATGAATGTGGCACTGACAGGTGCCAGTGCCCCTGCTCTCCAGTCCCCCTTCTATTCACCCCCAAATTACACTTACCTCTGTCCCACTTCTCCTTGCGCCAAAGCCTCTCTTTCCTTAGCCCCCAGCCTTTCCCCCCTACCACCCATCCCAAAGTATCCCCCTCCCCTCACTGCTGCTCCAAATCCCTCTCCCTCTATAAACCCACCCCTCCTCTCCCAGGAAGCATTGACATTCTAAATAATCCCATGCCCAAAGATTTTAGGAGTGTGGGGGGGGAGGTCTGGGTTGGCTTGCACTGGCAGAGTTGTGGGATGCATTGGCAGAGACTTGAGGTGCAGGAGTTCAGGGTGCACTGACAGACCTGTGGAGTGCAGAGTGGCTGACATGCAAGAGATGGGATGAACAGGCATAGCTAGAGATACCAGGCGTCCCTCACCTGAACCCCTAGGGTCCCTCCCCTTCCCTACCGCCCATTCCATTTATCCACTTTCCCATAACTTCCTACCCTTTGCTGCAGCCCCAAATCCTTATACCATACCCCCACTCCTCCACCCCCTAATACCCTATCCCTTCCAGGAAGCATTTACATGTCTAATTTTTTTTCCTCACACTTTCAGTACATTCCCCAAACTAAAATGGCTAACGATTACTCACAAATTGTAGCCATCTCCAGCCACTCAGTTCAATCTCCTTTTGTCTTAGGTTGAGTTGTTGTGATTAATCTTTAGATTAGGTTAATGGAAGGATGAATTCACAGGTATCAAGGCATGATTCATCCAGGGCTTATCAACACGTACACGCTGCGGCTGTGCCATTGTAGCACTACTATGCGCTGGGAGAGCTTCTCCCATTGGTGTAGTTAATCCACTTCAGTGAGAGACAGTAGCTACGACAATGGGATAAACTTTTCTGTTGATGTAGCACTGTCTACACCAGGGGTTAAGTTGGCGTAACTACATCGCTCAGGAGGTTGGATTTTAACTTTCAGGATTTAGTGAGTCCCACATGCAACCTTGGATAAAACTTGACAGATTGAGACCATTTTGACCCACATCACATAAAAAGAAACAGTGCAAAATATAGGGCTTGAAACATCAGGTGCTTGTTGGATCCACAGCTATTGTGGGATATCTAATAGCAATTTCAAGAGTATTTACCATCTGAGCTTGGCAAGGTGATTGTAACCTTTTCTCTCAGCTGTGTAACTTGCCACAGTTCTTCCTCCATTTGCATCATGATACAGGGATTTCTACAATATGCAGAAAACTGTGGCCCACTTCATAACTACTGTTTCATACAGTGGGCAAGTTACACTAGCATTCCAGGATCTGCACTGGCTTCCAATGGAGTTCTAGGTGAAATATAAGGGATTGGTTTGACCAGCTACCACTATTTATTATTAAACCCCAGTGTGAAACGTGTTTTTTATCTGTGGTGTTGTCACAGCCTACTGATAGAGCTGAGGGCCCAATTCTGTAGTGCCAATTGTGGCAAAGTTCCCACTAATTTCAACAGGATTACAGGATCAAACCTGACACCTGCTCCATGGCCATATAAGGAAATTAAATATCCCCCGCCAATCCCCCATCATATTTGAATAAAGAATGCTCTAAGCTAACCTCTCCTCACACACAGACACAAGCAATACCACATTACTACTCTGGAGACGGTTATGCTAATACACACACTCCCTGCAGCAGTAGAATACTTCAGCACAGGCTATGCTACAAGCCAGGTTTTCTTAAAGAAATTCGTTTTAAAAAATGATTTCAGTTCGTATGGTTGTGCAGCTGGCAGGTCTCGGGCACAACGCTGTTCTAAGCCTTTTCAGTCAGATATACTTGTGCATAACAACAAAAAGCTGAATTTTTTCTTAAGTGTTCATGGGGGAGGTAGGTTGCCAGCTGGCATTCATAGCCCTTACAAGAGAAATTTAGCAGAGTTCAGTGAGGTTCAGCTTCTCCTCTTATTGTGATTTTACAGTTTTGTTAATAATGACATTACAGGCCTTTTCCTTGGCAACAGATTGGAGCTTGTGAAATCAGCTTTCTCTGAACAGAAGCTCCTACTGTACTACTTGAAATTCTGCACAATCAGGCACAACACAAAGATGATTAGTTTTTGCCACTGTAAGCAAGCCCTTTTCAAAGCTATCACAAAATATTGTCAGCGTTAATAAAAAGTTTGCTGTTACATTGGAACATTTAATTTGTCAGTATAGTTTATACTCTGGATCTGGCTCCATCTATATCTTGCCTTAATATCATCATGGGTCACAGTTACAACTGACACCAGCTTTGTAAAATTTACTTCAAAAAATTTCTTATCTAACCCAAATCACATAGCTTCATATGCAAATAATGTTTTTTAAAAGATATTTTAGTGTCACTAAACTTTACATCTAAAGTTCTCATTTTGAAATCTAGATCCATTCGCATTATTATGCTATATCAAAAGCATGCCTAAACTCATGACACTGTAGCATATGTGGGAAGATTTAAGAAAACACTTCCAAAATTTTAAAATATTGGGTTTTGTTGTTGTTTCATGATGTGTCAAATTGTGGTATATTCCACACAGATAAGTTGATCAAACTGTAAATTGTTATGGTGATAAACGAAGGCGGGGGGAGGGGAGGAGAGATGGGCACCCTTTTATGGACACCCAGCCAGCCAGCTAGCTATAAAGTCCCTCTTGGTGGCTGCTTGCTTTACCTGTAAAGGGTTAAAAAGTCCCCAAGTAAAGAAAAAGGAGGGCTTGAAAGTGCAAAAACCTTGGAGGAGCCCCTAATTGGCACTTCTGTCTTCATGTACAATAAGACCTTCTCTGAATTGATAGTTGTCCATAAAGGTGGCGATGTTCAAAAGAGCGTCAAGGAACTAGGTGCCCAACTCCTGTTGAAGATGAATGATATTTGGATGCTTCGCTCTATTTGTCGTCTTTGAAAATCCCGGCTGTACTTGTTGCACACTTGCTCAGTGGTTTACAGGCATTGTGGTTCAAAATTTTTTAAAAAGTAAATTTTATGAGCAAGTATAGCTTTTTGGTGATACAGAATTTTCATCACATCCTGCAATGAGGTAATCTATACATCCTTAACTTTATAATATTGCTACAGTAATTTTGTATCTGGCCAGAAAAGGCAAGCTGTTCAGATTTGCTTGATCCTGGATCTTAATTACTGTACGATGGCTTGTCTTTTCTCCTGTATGAACATTAAGGTAAAAACAGTTAACTCATGGCATTTGTAGTTTGAGCTTAATTTTTGTTATGAAAGCTGTGCATTGCATAATAGAAACAGAAAAGGGATGGAGCTTGAAGAAATTTTCACAACAGTTGTGTTTGTTGGTAAGTGCATATTAAATAAGACTCTTGTAATCCAAAGACTGACTGTCCTGAACATTTAACTGCATCAAAGGCTAATTTTTTTTAAAGGGCTTTTGTTTTAAAATTATGTCTGTATACCGTTTATAAAATATCATTATACTGGCCTGTGTTTTACACTGAAGTCTCTATTTGAAGGATAGCTTCTAAAATAACGAAGTGGTCACTTTGTTAATTCTAATAAACATATTTTAAATAAAACTTTACAAAGAAACAAAATTTTAACTCCAGAGAATGTTTTCAGTTTAATATTACAATTCCAAACAATGTTACAGTACTTCAACAAAAAGGGAAAACCAGTGACTGTCTTGTTTTTCAACAGCCTTGGATACCCATAGTACTTAGGACTGGACTTGCCTCTAATCTAGAACAAAACAAATAAGCCAGTTGTGGTCCAACATTATGATGCAGCAAAACTAGTGTCATGCCTGTTTTATTGGACTCTGAAGTTACTTGGTAGTTCTCTTGAACACAGTGCTGCTGTTTTGTTCCTGCTCCAAATGAAAGTACACTGTCTCTTTTAATCTTCCTTAACAGGATGGAGTAGACCAGTGGGTCTCAGACTTTTCTGTTGGTGATCCCTTTCACACAGCAAGCCTTTGAGTAAAACCTCCATATAAATTAAATTTCCGAGTGAATTCTTCCAGGTATGGAGGATGAATTTTCATACCTGGTCCAAACTTTACACAGCTTTTCAGCTGCCCCCATCTCTTAAGCCCAGAAAGAACAACAGAGAGACAAAGGTAAAGTAAGCCTTCCCATTACCTCTTTTGGTCAGGTGGGAAAGGGCATGCACTTTCAAGCCCTGGTCCTATACTAAATCAGTACAGCTGCTGCTGGTTTGGAGCACAGCTAAGCTCAGGCATTTTATCCAATCAAAACAAGGAGGTGTTCTAATCTATTCAAGTTCTCATACTGCCCTTATCACCATATTATCAGTGTCTTCCAGAAGTGCTGTAAGTGACATGACTTGCATCTGTCACCTGTGTCCCCTTCTTCCTCCTTTCCCCCAGTTGCTAAAGCCAGCACATTTTCCAAGTGGATGTAAGAGCTATGTTATAATAATAGACGGAAGTTTCCACTTTTCCAAATGGCACACTACAGGTAAAATATGAAGCAGGATTTAAAAAGACTCCTTTTTACTTGAAGAGGCATTCCCAATGAAGTTACAAATAAAGCAGAAAAAGGGAAGTGACTATTTAGTACACATTATTTAAAGGTAACAAAAAGCAAAGCATAAGAAAACTAAAATAAGGGCTGTTAAGACTAAATGATAGATTGTGTGATCTCAGTGGCCAGAACAGATACCTAAGCCCCAGAGCACAGAGGCAATGGAGAGCAAGAGACAAACAAGATTTCAGCAAAAATAAAATAAATACATAAATAAATAAAAATCTGCTTGGAGTTCCAAACATCTGACTTTACCAAATATCACAAAAAACAGACTGTCTGTATAGTGTACGACTGAAGACATACAGGAAGGGTTCTGTTAGGCAAGGAGTGAGACATATAGCTGGTTCATCAGCTCTCCTTTCTTTGTATCATAAAGCAGGATGTCCATGCATTCAGTAGCAGATCCAGGATTTTAAAGAGACTCCTATGGCATAATGGAAAAGCAATTGAAGCAAAATGAACAGGACTGATGATGTTATTGCCTACAACTGCTATTGAAAGGACCACCTCAAGAAGCCAATTCCTACCCTGACTTAAAACTTACAGGAGTCCTCTAAAGTCAACAGGGTTGCATGGGGTGTAAATCAGGTCAGACTTTAGCGCTTCATATATCAGGATTTGCCACTGCATGTACTTTGGGGCGGGGAGTTGTTTGTTTGTTTGAAGTGCCAGAAAATGGTGTAAAAGTCTGATTATTTACAGACCAAGATTTGATCAGATGACTGGATTCTGAAGACACTACCGAGACATAAGATTCTGGACTACGTTCCAAGGGTTACCTGCAATGTTCTTTTTCTGTGAATACACTTATATCTGATCTCAAACTTTGTTTTCATTTATTACAGCTAAATCTAGTCTTAAAAATTTACTCAATTTAATGCACCTGAGTAAAAATCCACAAAAACATAGGAGAAACAAGAGCAAGATGCTTACAGCCTGTTACCTGTAATCATGTCCAATTAAAGGTTTTGTTACAGCCAATTTATAATTTCAAAATATGGTAAAATGAAAATTTTATCAATTGCAAATCTTTGTGGCACAGTTGAAATAGTGAGTGTGACAGATGTTTTATGCCACTAGCTATACAAACCAAGCCATACTTTATTTCTTCCAGCAAAAGATAACATACAAAAGAACAAACCTTTCCACACTTGCAGAAAATAGGTCCAACTAAAAGGTGGTTCACATTGCCTTGAAAGGAAATAATGCTTTGCACTTTTTGAACATCTTACAATGGATCTCATAACTTCACAAACATTAACCCCACATTGATCACCAGAGCATGTTGGCAATTTAAAAATATCTAATAGGAAAAGGCATCCTCCCGAGAGAAGTAGTCCTTTGGTGCCTCCTGGCATGATAATTATGAGAGAAGGAGGGGGAGGGGAAGGGATACTTCGATTTATTCACCCTCTACTCAAATTACAGGTAATGGAAAAGATTCATTTTCTATTGAAACTATGTAAAAGTACCAAGATAGATCCTCTACGATTTTCTCTGACAAGGCTATTAGCTCAAAGCATCAATGCACATGCTGAAACGACAGGATATTATGGAAGGGCCACGGAAAGTTAAACTGTATAGTTTTTAGGTGACTATCTGCTTTTTAATTAATCCTGCAGCTACCTTACTCAACAGTCTTTAAGGTGCCACTGGACTCCTTGTTTTTGTGGATACAGAGTAACACGGCTACCCCCGATACCTTACTCAGTCTGTTAGTCAAATGCACTGACATGCAAAAGTCAACAGATAAGTATGCCAAAGCACAGAACTTCCCAGGCATAGGTGAGGACATTAAAAAGAGCCTGCACTTCAATTTCAACTTTAGATACTCTAAATATAGCATTAGATCATTGAAGCTTCATATGGCTAAACACCTGGAAGAACTGGCAAATCTTAATTATGTTCTATTATTGCTGCAATAAAAAGAGGACTTAAGCAGGAGAAAAACCACCCATCTTTGATGGACTGGAGATATTAGTTAAGTGAGCATCCTCTCTGGCGCAGCTGGCCAATTTCATACATAATATGCTATATTACATAAAATGTAACCATCTGTAGTATGGTTGTCACTGCACAGCTATGATCAGGGTACAGCAGTATTGTTTAGATGGTTGTTCATGAGATCAACTTTTTGTTGACAAAGGGGCCCATTCCTGAGATGGGTGTGTGCAGAGAGAAGTGGGGCTCTAACAAACATAGATGCTGCATCTGGACAGGGACTTCTCCACTCAACTTATCTTTGCTACTTTGCCAGCTCTGGTCTGAGAAATCTTGATTTAAAGTTCCCTTTATCTGTCCAGACAGAACAGAGTTTACTATAGTGTTTCTCAAATTGTGGTCTGCAGAGCTCTTGCCTGGTGTGAGGAGAGCTAGCTGGTCCCATCATGCTGATTCACCCATGATAGTGTCTTGTAGCTTCTACCGGTGTCTTTCACTGAGAAGAAAGCATGGATGCCTGTTAAAGCACCTGGAAATGAGGAGCCACCCACCTAACTGCCTCTACTAGGCACACTGTTCATACAGAATGATGAGGTGGGGGAAACAAGATCTGGAGCTACCAGAGAACAGGGAAATGAATGTTTTGGGGAGAAGTGAATGAAATAGCTGGAAATTAAACCCACGTGAGATGCAACCAAGCAGCAGGGAAACATGCAGGAGAATGGGAGGATGGCACGGTTTAGGTAGGAGAGAGAGCAATAAAACAAAGTACACAAATGAAAATTTGAAGTAGACGAAGTCACTAACATTACAGAAGGGCAAATACACCTTTTCACACTGAAGACAGTTACCAGTACATGTTCTCCTAAAACTAGCTTTCCACGCCATGATTGCTAGTTATTTTAGTGAATTACAGCTGTAAACTGCAAGGTGTCATTTCTAACCATTGCTGGGAACTTCAAAAGCAACAAAAATATATGAAATACATAGAAAAATATAAGAAAATTAAATGTAAAACTTTAACTGTACAAAAGAAAGGAGCTCAGAATGTGTGCTGCACTTGCCTATGATTCATTCATGGCTTTCTGCCAAAAAGCTAAACACATGCAAGACCAATGGCCTCAAGGGGAAAGGTAGGACACTTTTAAAAGCACAAAGATAAATGATTTACAGAGCAGAACCCATTGAAAGAAAAGCTTTCTGCCTACACCAACCAAAAGAGAAATTTTTCAAGTCTCTCTTACAAGATTTACTACACAGACTGGAATATTTGTAATGTATCAACAGATGGAGTAAACTAGGCATGCTCAAACTGGGATTTTTAATCCTCTCCTTGGAGGATAAGAAATGGCCCATTCTGTTGTTGTGCACAAAGAAAGTTCACCACAAAGCCAAGCAAAGATATGCACTGCATACTTCAGTCATTTAAGACAAATAAAACCAACTCAAGTTACAGCCAAGCTCTACAATAAAGTAACACCTGTAATGTGAAAGAGACTGAGCCACTGGCAGGGGCATGCATTTTAAAGCTTTGGAGGGTTTGGCTCTATACAAAACATCTGTTGAACATAAAAATGTTTACTTAGCTGTTGAGCACAGAGCAATACATCCCCCCCAGAGAACATTACTTATTAAACATATGCCCTTGCTCAGCTAAGTAGGCTCACAATGAAGACAGCTCTGCTCTATAGCAGAAACTGGGATCAAACCTCACTCTCTCAGATTAGATCAAGTTATTTCTAAAGTTTTGAATCATTTTTCATGAATGGGCATCTCTCAAAACAGCAATCCCACATTAAAACATTATTAGATTCCTGGTTTGTTTAGAAAATGTAACTCTCCCTCCTTCCCTCCCACAGCTCAAACTCATCTTTAATGCATTTCCTCACTCACTTTAAACATAGCCAATTGCTTATCCCAAGATCTTGTGTCAATGAGGACTCTGATGAAAAGAATATGTGAAATATGAGCATGTTACAATATAAAACATCCTAATGGGATTTTTTAGTGAAGGGTCTATTCATACTTCCCTATTTCCCTTATTTAAAAAAAAAAGAAAAAAGAAATGACTGAAAGTAACCAAAGGAAATTTAGTTAGAATCAAATCTTTGATGTCATCATATTGAAACATAAAGCCCTTACGTGAATAAGGATTGAGTTAAGCATATGCTTAAGAGCTTTGCTAGTAGTGCTCTCAGCCAAATATTAGCTCAATTGTCTCAATATTTTAACTGGCTCAGCACGAGCATATAGGAAATCTCTGAGACAGTCTCTGAAGCAATGGGAGAGAAAGCAT
The DNA here is from genome assembly GCF_007399415.2 of Gopherus evgoodei. Lineage (NCBI taxonomy): Eukaryota > Metazoa > Chordata > Testudines > Testudinidae > Gopherus > Gopherus evgoodei. The sequence continues at coordinate 92,066,119 of NC_044328.1, forward strand.
TCAGGACTTTACAGATCAAAATCTGATATAATTGACAAGGCACTGGACTGGGGATCTGGATTCAGATCTCAGCTCTTCAAACAGACTTTTTTTTTTCTCACCTTGGACACGTCATTTAATCCTTCTTCTCCTCACTGTGAACTAGATTAGATACTGATATTCCTTTTGCCCACCCTTTGTTTGGTCTGTTTAGAAAGTACGCTCTTCGCATTTGTAAAACTTGTGTGTGTTTCTACAACGCCTAGCTCAGTGGAACCCTGATCTTTGCAGAGGTCTCTAAGTGTAATAGAATTATAAACCACCCTCACGTAAGAACTGGTACATCCCATATGAAATATGAAGAGGATACAACAAAATAGATTAATTTGTCGGAGCAGTTTTTTAGTTCTCTACTTGAATTTTACCTGGTAATATACATTCGGTTTGTAGATTCTTGTGACTGAGATTCTTTCAGTCTTCACTCCCACGTTCAGTGAGAGGCACCTTATGAACCTAAATTATTTTTTCACACAAAACCACTACGGATATTTTTCTGATATAAAATATTTTTATTTTTTCAAAGCTTGATTACAAAAACAGAATACACATACACACAGGAAAATACAATTTTACGGAGAAATACATTCTTCTGAATTATTTTATCATGGACTAAATCCTGCAGGCTGGTGCACTTCCTCCACTTTAATGGAATGCAGGATGGCTCATCAGCACACTGTCAAATTGGGACTTAACTTTCCAGTGGGGTGATTACACGCTCATCTAGCCCTCCAACATCATACTTCAGGATATCTAAACAACATAGGAAGTAGGCTTGCATTTGTCTTGCCATTATCTCCTATTCCTGCCTTTGCCATTCTGAATGGTGTCCAACATTCTTAAAAGAATTTGCTGAATAAGAATAAGCCTCATTCTTAAATCAGCAATTGATTTCAGAAAATTTGTACTCATTTTACTCCAAAATACATAATTTGTGGGATTATTCAAGTATTTGTTCCATATCTATTTTTGGTTAAGATAAGTGATATTTTGTACACAAGACTAGCAGGCTATCAAGCAGAACCTTTATTTTTTACCACCACCCCCTGCCCCCCAAAACATCCAACAAAAACCTGAGGAACTAACTAGTTATGTGTCCTAGCTCCACTGGGTTGTCTTTTGTTACATCTCAACCCCATCCTCCTTGTGTATGCCACTTACTTAGATTGTGAACTCTTCAGAGAGGGGACTTTGTCCTCTTACTACCCCTGAATCACAATGCTAGATCTAGATATACAACTGTTTCCTAATCTGAATAACTTTTGTTGCAGAATATGCCACAGTTAAAAGGAGTGCCAATTATTTTCTATTTAAAGGTGATGCAAGGATGAGAGTACCTTTCACCTGTTATGTGGGGATGATATTCTTTTTCTTTGTGCTTGGAGACTGACCTGTTTTCCCAGTTTCACTTTTCTCTTGCATTTCTGAATATCCTAGACTTACTGATTCATGGTCTTTCTCCACAGGGTACAGAAGCAGCTGCAAACCAAACTTTCTGAGCCTCTCTAACATACCTAATAGTATGAAGCAGAGACTTACTATTATAATGTTGGCAACTCATGGATGGAATGGGTTTTCAGCCACTCTCTACCTTTTTCCCCCCCCGAAACAATCAATATGGACATTTTAGCCTAACACATTGTATTCCTGAAAGTTTGGAAACCTAAAGCCTACCACTATCAAAAAGTACACATTCTACAGAAATGTTTGTCCAGTTTCCTTGACCCTATTCCAAGATTTGTAACCAACTACTGATGGGTGACAAAATGCTAGGAATATACATATAGGAAAGGCGGTTAATAGGAACATGGCTTTGGGAGGATATTCACTGTATTACCAGTCTTATTCCAATAAAGCTTTCAGTGGAACAATCTCGTTTTATTTACTGACTCTAGATTTAAAACTGAACCACTTTAGGATTTTAAAATCATAGATTGTAACATCTGTTCAATGGTGATGAAAGCAGAACTGAATTAATGAGCCATGTTACAATATGTTATTTCCTCAGCTTCCTACTCAAATTTCCAAGCTGCATGATATGCTTAAATTACTCCTTGGAACTAGGTAACAGCTGGTTTTACACCCTCAATTCTTTTTGTAATTTAAGATTTTCTTAAAACTTCCAATTAAATGAAATCAAATGATAAATTTCAGAAATTAAGGTCATGCAACAAAAAGATATAGTCTGTAGGAAAGTTACTTTTAAATTCCTAACCTCTTTATATTATTGTTTTTCCCTTATTGCAACTGCCACTGGCTTTAAAACCAGATCAAATTGTGAGAAAAAGGATGCCTCTGTCAAGATCCTTCATATGGAGAACACCTGTTAAGAAAAGCCATTTTTGGATAAGTAAGTAAAGCCACTTGATCCAAAGAGAAAAAGGTATTCTCAAACATTCCCGTTATCTACAGCAGATACTCCTAATACACCATATCAAAAATTCTCTTTACATTAAAAGGTCAATGCCTCCAGTGACGGCATCTTTAATTACTTATTGACAAGTAATAGGAATATGGTAGTTGAATCTTTTGTAAAGCTGATCTGATTAATTGGAGGAGAATAGGTTCTATTCTTATGGCCAGTATTTTCACACACATTTTACAGTTTACATTAATCAATTAGTTTATACTGTAACAAACAAAAATTTCCATGATTTTAACCAGGCTGATTTTAAAGTACTTTGTGAGTTGGTAGTGCAGAACACTTAAAATATATTGCATAACTTACACATTACTGGACCAGAAGCTTAATGAAAATTGACCTTGTTTTGAAATATAACCTCCCTGCCACTACTTGGTTGTGAGTTATGTTGCTGTCAACTAAAAGGATTGCCAAGAATGGCTGACCTTTAAGATACCTTACCAGCTTGTAACTCTTCAGTTACCTATGCTCCCAGACATGGCACAGACAGTGAAATATATCCTCCAAAATGCTTCTCTCTCATTAAGTATTTTCTGGGTTGTGGGAGAGAAAAATGTATTCTTGATGGATCCCACTCTGCAGAAGGGTTACAGAGTAATATTGCACTCTTAAAATACATGTATGCTCAAATGGATTTAATGTAAAAAATAAAGCATTGTATGGGGAAAGTTTTAATATCTAGTTAAAACTCAGCTGGACCCCACAATTCTGTAAACTCCTCAGAAGAGGCTGGAGATGAGAACAGGACAAAGCTTGAGAAGAAAGTTTTCTTTTCCAAAATAGTCCAGATTCTATCAAACATACAGGACTTATTTTTTTGCTTTCAGATGTGCAAACAAGCATTTCTGGCAAATGTATTTCAGAGTCGAATCTCTAACATATGCAGGAAAACCTTAAGTATACTTGGAAATGAATTCCCTCAGCCTTTAGCAAAATATCTGCACCCAGTGGGGTCCGCACCCCATGTGAGAAAGTAGTTGTATACACATAGTATAATTATTGCCACCTATCCACAGTTTATGTAGGTAGGTAAAGCAACAGGTACCAATTGCACAATATTTTCAGAGAAAAAGAGATCTGTTTATTTACCTATACATAGTATGTACAAAACTTGGACATCAGGAAGTCTTCCTCAGACATCCTTTTGTCATTTTATACATTTTCTTCATACTGTAAGTCACTGATTTCTTGAACCCTAAGGAAAAAAAACAAGACAGGCAGAACTTAGGAAGAGAAACAACTATTTAATCCTTGAGAAAGCCTTAAGCAAATCTCCAGATAAAGTACTTCCCTGGAAAAGTGACCAAAGGCTATTTGTATTGCAACAACAGATAGCTAACTTTTCATTTTCTTGACAGGTTCATGATATAGTAGCTAATAGAGGCTGATGGCACGTGAGAAGCAAAATTGACAAATTCTGTGGATAGCAACAGCTAAGAATGATAATGCATGATTCAAGGCAGGGTAGGTACTGTTCACCTGGAAGTCTTCTGATGACAATAAGAGTCAAAATGAGTAAAGGACTGTGAAGTTATAATAGTATATATGTAGGCAAACATATCTGATTAGGCCAGGAGACCAAGTTACAGCCTGTTACTCCTAACACTTCTGAAGATACCTGCAGTGATAACTCAGGAGGCATTTGCATTGCATATACCTGTTGAACAGCTTGTCAAGCATTGCCGTGTCTCTTCTCTCCGTCACCCACTGCATGAGTTCTGCTGATTAGGAGAACATGACGACATGGGAGTGGATGCCAAAAAGTTGATGGAGACCATAAGTAATGCAGCAGAACATGCTGGCCCAGCAAAGGCAGAGCCGAACACTAAAAGGACTGTCTGGGGAAGTCAGAGCAGGGAGCTGAGGGGCCAGGGCCGTCACTAGCTGACAACTGAGGCTACGTCTAGACTACCCGCCATATCGGTGGGTTAAAATCGATTGCTCGGGGATCGATATATCGCGTCTCATCTAGACGCGATATATCGATCCCCGAGCGCGCTTATATCGATTCCGGAACTCCACCAACCCCGACGGAGTTGCGTAATCGACAAGGGGAGCCGTGGACATCAATCCCACGTGGTGAGGACGGGTGAGTAATCCAATCTTAGATATTCGACTTCAGCTACGTTATTCACGTAGCTGAAGTTGCATATCTAAGATCAATTTCCCCCTGTAGTGTAGGCCAGCCCTGAGAGGGGATCCTAAGTCCAACCAGCTAGGACTACCAGCTATTGGGGCAGAGGTCGAGAAGATGATTAGGACCTGAATAAAAAAATTATGCTTCTCCCAATATAAAAAAAAATCTTGAACTTTTCTCTTAAAACAGTCCTGCAGTTGAAAGAGCCATGAACTGAAAGATGAAATTTGGCAAGGTAATAGCTCTCTGAGGAAAAGTGCCTCTGAGTATTGCAGTAAAAATTTGTTCTGATTTGAGCTTTTTGGAGTAGAATGCTGCATATCACTTCTTCATTACGTGTTTAAGGAAGGACATTGCACCTGCACGCATGGCTAGTTTTCATGAAGGTGTGCAAGGGTTGAGCCAGAAATCTAAAGTAGCCATTGCCTCAGTACGTGTGCACATTCTGAGTGTGAAGGGCTGAGGGTCTATTTCTGTGTACTTTGCAAGATGCACCTTTAGTTACTGAGTTCCTAAAGTTTGCAGAAGAGGGGTCCTCTCTTTTGGGCCTAATGAAAGGGACATGATGTTCTGCTGTGTTTAACCATACTGTACCAAATTATGAAATTTAAAACAAAGTATTGCTCATTTTTGGCAAGCCAGAGCTTTGAGGTCCCAGAGAGTGAAGTTTTTTACGTATGCTTTAACCTCCTCCCCCAAGTTTTTTGTTTAAAAAAATACAATAAATTCCCTACATTACAATCAGAACAGTGAAGTTACAGGGGTAAGCACTCAGAAGTCTGAAAATCAAGATTTTAAGGCTGCACAACTATAGTTCTGCCCCCCTGTACGTATGCATCAAAATGTACTCTAAACTATATACTACCTTTTCTACAAACTTATGTATGCACATCATCATGCAGAACTGTGCACTACTCTGTATGCCAGTCTAACAAAGTCCATTAAAGTCATTTAACCATATTTGCTAAACATACTTCAGTATAACAGAAGAGTGACAGCTTGCTGACACAGATAAGCAACTTAGATTCAGAGTTAAAGCTATCATCCACTGAATAGCATCTTTGGAAAGGTGAAAAGAAGATGATTTACATCTCATTCAATTATTAAAATATACCTTAAGTGGTAATCAATTTCATATAAAAGTATTTTAAATAATATTTTAAGTCAAAGAAATACTGGACAATTAATATAATGAAAGAAGTGCAAGTGTAGATACAAACAGTTACAAGTTATTACTTGAGTAATAAACACTGTAGAAAAAGTATGATAAATCACAGAAACAATGGAATTGTGTCATTAAAAACTATAATAATGGTCATGCAGAAAAGGTTGAGTTAAGGATGTGCATGCAATCTTAATTTTTGCATTATTCACTTGAGTACCTAACTGTTCAACCCAAACATTAACACAGAACTTTGTTTGGAACATGTATCATACATACCATACACAATACTTTTCAAATTAAAATATAAATAGTTGCATGCATATAGACTCTAGAGTACTGCAGTCAAGAAAAATAAATGAAAACTAATCTGTTATTTGCATTATGGTACCATCTAGGAGCTTCGGTCATGGATAGGACTCCATTGCACTAGGCACAGTAAAACAGAAAAAAAGATAGTTCCTGTCCCAAATAATATTAAAATCGCCTAAAAAAAATATGACCCTGTTGACTACTGCCCAAGCTACTAGGGTACCATACACCAAGAAAACACAAACCTGTAATACTGAAGTTGCTGTATGTAAAAATTATGTTCTGCCATTCCAATGAAATCAATGTATTCTCACTGTAACAACAGTATGGCAAGTGGAGTATCAGCAGTAAAGCAGTTGTTATATCCCTGCAGGGCTCCTTTGCTGTATTGGCACTGCAGTCAGAAAAGCCAGTTGGATCTGCTTGCCAACCAGTACAGCCGCTTGCAGCTGTTGAACATTAAGAGATTTTCTTAATATTCTCCCTCCAGTGAGCACTCTAATGAACCCCACCCACTTGAGCCTTGAGACTGGAATCTTATGTAATCCCAACCCATCATGTTACAAACAAAATGCAGGTTCTTGCATATAGCCAACCTCTTATAACAGCCCTCTGGGTGATGAGTCACATCTGTAGTAAAAGTTAATGGTCACAATTCTACCCTCGTTTCAGAATCTGTTTGAAGACATACTCGTGAGCACTTGGACAACAAGTGTCTTTCAGCTTTTAATATGAATCCACGATTACTTGGTGAGTAGGTCTCCCTCCTTCCCCCTTAAATTTTTCCACCAGATGATGCAGAAGACTTAAAATAATGCACATGGACATACACAACTGCAAACGTTTTTAGGGATTGAGCCATAAGAGGTTGTAAGAGCTTCTGGTCATTAAGGATCCCGTATCAATTTTTTGTAAGAGTAAGGGGTTAGCCCAAATATTCTGGAATGTTGAAATTAAGCCACTTTCCCAAACTTCCCCTGTAGCTACAGTGGAGGGGGTATTCTTCACTTCCAGTCATGTACTCATGTTCAGGATTAACGTATGCACTATCACAGCGGCTCTCAACCTTTCCAGACTACTGTACCCCTTTCAGGAGTCTGATTTGTCTTGCGTATGCCCAAGTTTCACCTCACCTAAAAACTACCTGCTTACAAAATCAGACATACAAGTACAAAAAAGTGTAACAGCAACTATTACTGAAAAAATGCTTACTTTCTATTACTTACATTTCAGTGCATAGTGCATACAGCAGTATAAGCAAGTCATTGTCTATATGAAATTTTAGTTTGTACTGACTTTGCTAGTGCTTTTTATGCAGCTTGATGTAAAACTAGGCAAATATCAAGATGAGTTGATGTACCTCTGGAAGACTTGTGTGTACCCCCCGTACACACACTCCTGGTTGAGAGCCACGGCACTATTAAACAGCTGCATTTACAGTGAAGTGGAGCAGTGATTAATATTTGCTCTTGTCTGGTTAACAGCCACTGCACCAAACAATGGATGTCAACATATAAAGGTTGAATGCACATAAATACAGCAAAGCCTCCATAAAACATGAGGCAAATTTAGTTTCCAATTCTCAGAAAGCATCTCTTATTTAGGACAACACTCAAGCATGTGTGTGGACTACAATGGAACTTCAGAAACAGAGATTATTTAGTTTGCAATATTTTACCTATTAACCCTCACCCAGTCCTTGAGAGTGAAATAAAATGAAAAGCAGAAGCAGAAGAGTCCCTTGGTATAGCTAACTGACATGTATTTGTCAACATTCAATAGAATGTATATTTGTCTCCCAGAAACCTCTCTCTCAATTTTTAATTGCCATCAATATAATGATGAAGTGTGATTTTATTTCAGATAGTTTCCAAACTCAAAAATATCAACATACAATTGCTCCTTAAGAGCAACTAAATATAAAACTTTCGAAGTTTTCAGTTCCACAAGACTATACAGACTCCAGCCAGGAGGAAAAATAAATCAAATGATGGTGCCATCTCTAATAGAAAACAGACCAGAAATCTCCACACAGACTTCAGAAATTATACAGGCACATTTTCAAAAGCTAAATAGGGCATTTAACAACAAACAAAAATACAGAGCTCAAGCTCAATTTGAAAACCACACTGGCCGAGATAGATGAAGGACAGTCCTGTTAGGTGGGTTGAAATTCTTTGTTATGACTGTGTACTCTGCCAAATAATGTTAGCAAACAAACAATGTGCCAGCTAAGTAATGACCACCACCCTGGATATAAATTACTCTCACTTTAATAGTATGGTATAGATTAGCTTGTTAAAGGCTGGACTGTAGGTGTTTTAGGATCCACAGTTTCCTTTTTAAAGCAGCAAGACTATTAAAAAAGCAACAAATATTCTTTACTAATTGTACTAATTAAACATTATTTAGTGATTATCTGGAAGCTTCTGGAGTATTGATACATTATCTCCTTTTCTAAAGTCTGAACTACCAATCACTGGCTTTCAGTTAGCATGACGGTAGGAAAAATTAACATCAATGTTACACAAATGTACTAGGGATGAGATTCCAGACATCAGGCCTTGCTAACATGGTTGCCAGGAATACAAGGAAAATGAATGAAGAGCTTCAAACCATTGATTCAATGGCTGGCATTGCCACTCATCTATATGCTTGCCAGTATCACTTCAACAGGACTGTGTGAGAAAGAAGGGTGTGGACTACAATGGAACAGTTGCATACATAAGCGAAGATCCATAACACTTTTTCACATCTGTACTAGTTCAAAGTCTTCTTAGGAGAATTAGAGTTTAAAAAGAGATACCTTTGGTAAGGAAAAGAGTAACAGAATCAGTATCTTTAGGTGTAACTGAATTAAAATGAACTCAACTCTCTAAGGCCTGTCCCTAGAACAAATTTGTTGTATTGTACTATTAAAACAACTGCACCGCTATGGATTGTACCTCAATAAATAAGAAAATGAACTGGTCAGAGATAAAATAAACAGAAGTCACTCCTTTTTAAATATTAAGCAGTACAGATTAGACATTCTGAAGTGCATTGTAATGGGGCAGTAACCCTGCTCCTGCCCTGAAAGGCTTAAAACACTCCTGGGAGAGGGCTGTGGTGGGGGAAAACCTGGCCTGATTGGGGAAGTAGCCACAGCTGGGCCACACCCCAATCAGGCCTTAGTTAGCCCTTATAAGAGGGCAGTGAACCAGGAGCAGTCAGTCTCTCTCTGCTTTCGGGGGGGGGGGGGGGCTGGCTGGCTGCTGGGAAGCTCAGAGTACCTAGAGTGAGGCATTTTACTGCCTCACTCTATAGTGAGCTCCAGGAGGTCAACTCCCCAGGCTGCCGGGCCTTGTCCAAGGCCCCCTGGAGGTACTGGATTGCAGAGAAAGGCTGTAGGTCCAAAAACCCCTTGCCTGTGATGAGTGGCTTATACTACAGTCTGCCCCAGGGACCAGAGGCTAGTTGGTGACTGGCAGTAGCCTACGACTGAGGTGAGGCAGGGATGGGGGTTCCCTGGGGATGGGAGACCCTGAGACTGAGGAGTGTACCGCCAGCGGGCAGCACCCCAGATAAAGGGGCACCGGAGTCCAGGGAATGACACAGGGGGCCAAGCAGCAATGGGATACTGGCCTGCAGAAGGTGCTACAAGGGGGCTGGCAGGTCTAATTCTGGAAGAAACCAGCAGGAGGCGCAGCAGGGGTGAGTCCCACACACTTACATGCATGTATTAGTGACCATCCACTAGCAGCATATATCTAAAGTATTTATGAAACTTCACACTGCAAGCCTTCAGATCGATGGAACAATCACAAAGATTTCCTGAGCCTCACACTTGGAAGAAAATATAAATCCGTAGTAATAAGCAAATAATTCTATTAATATTTAATTTCAAGGGCAAATGAAAAAACATTCTTTCCTGAACTCCAGGAGAGATTTGGCATGATACAAATGTAAACTAAATATTTATTACATCTACAAACTTATGCTAAAAGAAAGTTAAGGTTGCGAAGTCAAGCACTCTGACATTATGAAATATCCCGTGGCAACCTTAATCTGGTCCCCTTGTTACCCTTTAATTCCATGCTTATGTATGACTTTTTCCCCTATAGAACCTCTACCTCAGTTCAGTGCACAAGATGGACGGTTTTCTGGGTATGAATCCAGGCTATGTAGTGAAAGAAACTCTTGTCCGTAGGACCCCTGCCCTTTGCTGCAGAATTTGGAAGCGGTGCAATGAGTTAGAGGATTGTAGGAAGATACAGGAGTCTCAAGGTTTAGCCAGTTGAATACCATCCTTGAGAATTGAATTCTACTTCTGTGCTGCCACAGTGTTCCCGTGTGATGGCACTTAAGCCAAAACTTTCATAAGTGGCCTTGAATTGGACATTCCAGACAGTGAAGAGGAACACAAGGTGAGACACCTGGCGTCAGATATGCAGAAGTGCTTAGTGCTCACAGCTGCAACTGAAGTTGACTGAAGCTTTGCTCAAACCTATGAAGTGCTATAAAAATGCTAAGTATTCTGGAAATACAGGCTCTCGAGTTAGGCACCCAAAATTAGGAAACACCTAACACTTTTGGCCTTCCTCCCTTCCTGCCTCCATTCTGAAGCTGTAAAAGCAGAATACCACGACCTCATCTCCGAGGGATGTTATAAAGATAAAGTAATTGTGAAGCACAAAGATACAGTGGTGAGAACACCACAGAAACAAATGCCCAGGAGGAATTAATAATTTTGTATGCAGTGCAGGTTTTGGTCTGGAGCTACACACTGCATGAAGATACAAAGAAAAACTGAGTAACTACACAATCACTGAATGATGCAGGGGTCCTGTGGGGGAAAAAACCCCAGCAGCAACCTAAATTGGAATTTCCTGACTTTTGATGCTTATCTTTGCAACCTTAGCATTCTTTTAACTTTTTTTAATTTAATTTCCTATATGCCTTTAATAAACAAACAAAAATTATCATGTAGAACCACACTGGCCCCAACTTGGGTCAGCAGAAGGGTTCAGACCTTTATATCCATACCACTTGAGCTCATGGAGGAACTGAGAGGATAACAGCCTACTCCTGCTATGTGGACCATCTCTAGAAGGGGATGATACACATTGCCAGTGGGTTTGACAAGTATTTGCAAACAGGAGAGGAATGCAGAGACTCATGATTCCTGGGTTTATTTTCAGGTTCTGGAAGGGAATAGCTGTAATAGTCACTTATCCTATTGCCCCTATGTCCCCCAGCTTCTGCCCTCCTCCCTCTATGCTTCTATCCAACCCTACCTCCTTCACACACCCCAGGCTCCTGCCTCCCTCCCTCTCTGCTTCTATACACTTATCCACCCTTCTCCCTCTCTGCTACCTCCCAACCTCTGGCTCCAGCAACCCCCTGCTCCTATTCTTCCCATTCCTCCCCACCTGTCTGCATTTAAATCAAGTAGCTTCCTCACTGCCTGGGCAAAGGTAGGAGGAGCTCTGAAAGCACAAGAGTCTCCCTACTCAGTCTCTGCAGTCCCAAGATGGAGCAGGCTCAGTGCAGACAATCTCCCAAGCATCTAGAAGTCTCCATTAAGTATGTGCAAATGGACATTTTATAGAGGTTCATAACTTGGCAAATTTGGTAGAATCTTCCTGGGGAGGGCAAAAGGCAAATCCCTGACCCCACTGCAACCCCCTCTGATAAATTTCAAGTCTCTGAATCAATGCATGGCAGTGCTAGAGCCCCACAACTCAGTGGTTGAAAGAATTTTTGTAAAAGGGTTAAAAACAACCTATTTTCCCTCAGAAATGGCTGAACCACTGAAGCTGAAATCTTTCCAATACTGTAGCCTAAGACAGACACCCAACTGGGAGATTTCAGCCCCAACAGTTAAACTTTGGCAGTCATAAACCAGTGAAAACAGGGTCTTCCATTAGGAAATGTCACACAACCGTAGCTATACAGGCAGCTCTTCCAGCTCTGCCTACAAGAAGAAAAGGATTCTGCACTTCTTCCATATTGCAATGTGGTTTAGAAAAGCTGCTCAGAAGCAGACTTTGCAGAGATACAGCACTTTTTCTGATACATGCTTTTTATAGACAGGCAGGTTTGAGACCTCAAATTGTTCTATTCACTCTGATGTTAAAATTAACAATGACCACACCTCAAGATGTGTGACTTTGGTAGGCATCCAGAAGTTCAGATCCTTATCCAAACTTCCCAAAGTCTGGAGGGCTCATCTCTGCACACTTTAAGGCAGGCCAGTAATCCTAATAAATCAATCCTATTTTGGTGCTTCTGCTTTTGGCAAGAACTAGGTAAGAGGTGTATGAAAAAGGGGAGGGAAGAAAGAAAAGAGAAGCAAACCTTTCAAGACTCACTGGGGTTTGGGTTTGGTTCAAGTTTGAGGCAAAGTTTCATGCTCATTTTTATTTGGCCTGAACTAGCACACCTAACCCTTCGTTTCCAAAAGTAACATGGAAATGTGGAGAGGGTTACCAACTTTTTCAGGGATAAATGTAATCCCACATGACTGGCTAGTTAAAAAGCAAAAATGTTGTTTATGGTAAGGTACTAAGTTAATGATACTGTGTATCTAGGCACAAAACCAACATTAGAGAAGAAGGTGAGAAAACAGATCTCAAGATGGCTCCTGATGGCCGCAAGTCTGCAAGCTATCGATAAAACATATGCAGGCATACAAAGCAGAAAGCATTACAGAGACAACAAGTCTTCATAATGTGTTTTTAGGGTCCCAAGACACAGGTAGCCACATCACAGAAATCCCTGTAAGTAGCCTGCTGAATAGGCATGGAGAAAGAACCACCAATGGACTGTCCGAGGTGGGTCCCTTCAGGTGAGAGTAGATCGGGGTGGCCAACCTGTGGCTCCGGAGCCACATGCAGCTCTTCAGAAGTTAATATGCAACTCCTTGTATAGGCAATGACTCCAGGGCTGGAGCTACAGGTGCCAACTTTCTAATGTGCCAGGGAGTGCTCACTACTCAACCCTTGGCTCAGCCACAGGCCCTGCCCCCACTCCACTCCTTCACGCCCCCTTCCCTCGCTCCTCCCACTCCCCCCGCCCAGAGCCTCCTGCACACCAAGAAACAGCTAATCCGGAGGTGCAGGGAGGGATGGGGAGGCGTTGATCAGCGGGGCTGCCGGTGGGCAGGAGGCGATGGTAGCGGGGGAGAGGGGTGTTGTAGATACTCAGGTAGTGCAATGGGAGGAAGCCTGCACTGCCACCCATGGCTCATACTATAGCAGTTTGTATACGAACAGTCTCATTCTCCCAGGCAGTCACCTAACTTTCACAAGCACTAAATTCAGAGACATTTTTGAAGGTTTAAAAAACAATATTTTGCACTTCTATAGCACCTGCCATCTGTGGATCTCAACGTATTTTACAAAGATGAATGGATCAAATGCTACAAGAAGTAGCTAAATGTTACCCTTTCTTTTACAGAAAGGCAAATTGAAGCACAGAAAGGTTAGGTGACTTGCTCTAAAATCACACTGGAAGCCTATCTCAGAGGCAGGAATTCAACTTCAGATCTTTCAACTCCTATTCCTGAGCTTCAACCTCAAGCCCATCTTTCCTTAGCTTCAGATGCATTTCCTTCTTTTGACATATTTGAACTTCACAAGCCAGTTTTTTACATCTAAAAATACTAACGTATTAATCAGTAGTGTGTGCATGTGTATGAAAGAGTGAGACGCACACCATGTGCGCAAGAGAGACAGACACATACCATGTGCTCATGAGAGAGACACGCATTGCCCCTTTAAGTATGCTGACCCAACTCTAAGCACACTGCCTTTTTAAGCAGATCAGCAAGTTGAGACAGCAGCTGCTGCCATCAAGCTCCCTCTGTCCTGAGCCCTGCCGTGCCCCACTCCTTGCTCTGTGGGATTGGGGTACAGGAGCGGGAGAAGGGGGACACCCTGACATTAGCACCTCTCCCCCCAACCTCCACAGCAAGCAAGAGGCTCCCAGGAGCAGCTCCAAGGCAGGGGGCAGGGGCAGCACAAAGCTGAGGGGGTAGGGACAGCTGAACTGCCCGGCAATTGATAGCCTGCTGGGCCGCTGCCAAAGAGGGAGCTTACATGAACTGATAGGGGGGAAGCCGGTCCACCCTGCTTCCAAGCCCCCACCAGCTAGCTCCAACAGGCTGCTCTTCCTGCAAACAGTAGACAAAGCAAGCGGCTGCCAAACAGCACTGAGACAACTTTAAACAAGCAACATAACAAAGACTGATCAGCAACATAATGAAACAATGTTAACTGAGATGAGGATAAGTGAGGAGTTACTTTATAAACGGACTGTAAAACATCATGATTTAAAAAAACAAAACACATCAACCTACATAGTACAATCATCTCTATTCTATAATTATTTTAGCCAAAGTAAGATAGTAACGGTCCTGAACACTGCAAAGCACATTGCTTTTAGACAAGCAACAGGCATAACATTTGGAATAGCCATAAGATTGATGCTCCCTAAAAGTGGGGTCCACAGGTACCCGAACCATGCCCCCACCCCATCCCTTCTCCCCGACGTCCCGTTCCACCTCTTCCCCTTTTACGACAGGTAAAAAGTGAATGGGCTACGGCCCCCTGGCTCCCCCTGTTCCAGCGCCCCTGAGTCAAGATGGATAACAGCTCTGGAAAGTCAATCCTTCACTGTGTGGTATGGAGAACAACTTCTTAAACCATAAACATCATAATTTTTATACGATCTACATTTGGAAGGTAGGGGACATTTATCTGAGCTACAACCTGCATCTAGTCACCACTTTGTGCAATGTAAGAATTTTTCTTGAAGTGAAATTTAGAAAAAGCTCCAATGTGCCAACCAGTGACCCTGGCTTAATGAGGGCCCAACTTACCCTGCTACTTTGATGACTCAGTAACAGCTTAGGCTCTAATATATTTCACTCTAAATTAGCTGTGAGGTAAATAGTTTTTTAATCTGGAACATCTTCATATTAGATCCACTGTAGGAGGCAGACAGGTAGCAGCACATCAGGATGGGGTATCCAGCTATCGAGACGGTGATGAGGTTTTTTCGATGAAGGAGGAAAAGTCACCCAATCTTCATGTGTTCCCCCACAGCCAATCAATTATTTTCCCTCAATCAGCTGGTCTTTCCCAGCCCAATGTATCTCTTTTTAATTTGAATATTAAACAGAGTTAAGCCTTTTCTCAAGTGGCTTTTATCAGTGAACTCCTTTTCTAAGATAGTTCACTTATTTTCTTTCTCCTTTAAGAACATGAAAGTATTGGTCTCTTAACTGCGGCTCACCAGCTATAGAGCAGTTTTGCCTAGTGGGTGGATCTAATGCTGATTTCTGTCAGAGAGATTCGTCAGAAACATGATATGGCAAAATATTTATTTTACATGTAGTCTGAAACTTCTGTCAGTCAATGCTTAGCTTAGTATCATTTTTAGGGAAAAAATTCTAGCCTCTGGTCTACATTGCGAATCTCTACTCTCATTCTGCTCTCCCCGCATGTGTAGAAATCCTGAGGGAATTCTAAAGGAATTTTACTCCTTATGGGAGTTCACAAGAAGAGCAGAGTATCGGTACAAATTAGCCAAGTGCCCTACAGAGCAGAACTCTAAAGTAATATATTTTTTTAATATCACATCCCCACCACACCCCATTTCAGATTCTCTTTGTCTTTTTATGATTTCCCAATAATTATAGAAAATAGAGAGGCAATTACTAGTGAAAGTTTCCAGTGGCTTCTCTGTTTCCCAAGACCAAAAAGTCTATAATTTTAACTTCTGTAACAGAGAGAGCTTGAGGTCTTAAAATTTGTACTTTCTGAAACCAAAAGACTCATTTGTATATAATGGCAGATGTCCTTACCAGCTGTTAGTATGGTTTTAGAACTCTGTATTAGACTGGAAGATCTCACAATTCCTGATATGCCTGTGTATAGAGAAGAGATATAAAACACACAGATGTTATCCATCTTAGTCTTAAAAAAGAGTTAAAAAAAATCACAAGTTAAATATTTTTTCAGTTATACAATAAAGCATCCTGGAAGTAAAACTTACAATTATTATAACAAAAACTTTCTATTTTGCTTTGTCATGCTCATTCGAGAATTTGTTCCAAATGCTCTTTTAAAATTTTGTATATAACATGGCATTGTTTATATGGAAAAACAATATTGAAGACTTGGTAGTAATTAATAGAGTTTGATTCCTTTAATTCAATCTTCCCCATTATATTTCTGTACCCAGTTGCCCAGTCCTGGGTGGTTCAATCAATCATGTTTCCTCAGCATGCACAGTTTCAGCAGGGCTTTGTCATTCCATATTTCACTGCCCGGGCTTGTTAAAGAACTGAACAAACTATTTCAATATGAAATTGTGTTTTCACATTCTGTTTTACACCCCTTTCCCCTGTCCTGTGTCAGTCTTATCTATTTAGATTATAAACTCTTTGGGGAAAGGCCTGTCTACTTCTGTCTGTTGACACAGTGCCAAGCACAATGGAGCTTCATCCTCGGTTAGTCCTTAGATACTGCTGTAAAAAAATACAATTAATAATAATAGTGGCTGTAAAAATACTTTCAAAATTGTTTATCCATTTTAAAACAGCACTTAATTTGTATTATGCAAATATACTGTCAATTATAATGCACACTTATTTGTGTGAACTTCTGTGTACAACACTGCCTTAGTACACTATCTCACACACAGAAGAACGTAGAAGAGTATCTGTCTCAATTATAATGTTTCTATCTTCATGTGCATTATTGTGCTGCATTACAAAGTAAGAAGTGAAATCTTTTTAGAAACTGTTTTTATCAAAACTGCATAATTAATTTTTTTCCTTGATTGGAGAAATATGTAGGAAAATACCTGTGCATAAAGAAGAGAAATGATCACTGCTCTGACAGACTCACTATGTGGTCCTGTACAAATCACAACTATGTCTGTTTCATTATTTTCTATGTCACAGTGTTGCAGCAAGGATTAGTTAGTGCTTGTAATGTACTCTGAAGGTGTAAAGAGCTGTAAAAATGCTAAATATTTTCATCTATCTACAGAAGAACAGCATTGGTGGCAGCAGCACAAGCGTCTATACATTAACCTGCTAACATGACTCAACAGTTCTTTTTTGCCCAAAGTTTGATGTCTCTGCCAAGACATCCCAAATATTTACTAATTATAATGTGAGGATTCTGCAGTTTGTTGGAGTTATTCTTCCAAATTCAAATGAACTGAGTAGCACAATACATATTTGCATACTATTCGATTGAAACTATGCATTTCTTCTCACAGGCAAGATAGTCCTCTCAGGCAACCAGAAAATTAAATATTCGAATTCAACCAAGTTCCTGTTTAAAATGATTTCTTTTAGGATTTGAAATGAGTACTTTATATTTTTCTGTTAATTTGGACAAGTGGAAGTTGATATACAAACATGAAGATTTTTGAGAAAGTGTTTGCATCTATTGTATCCTAAAATTAAGCATTTGGGTACAATGTAACATCTCAGAATTGTAATTTCTCTCTTCTGCCTCTACCCCTCTAAACTGATGGGCTGGATTCTCTTAAGCTGTTTCCATGTAGTATAATAAAACTAATTCTTAAATATATCACTTCCAATCAGAGACTGCCTCTCATGCATCCCAGACCTACCCTGATGTACCACTAATCCACAGTCAGGGTCATGGGCCACTTTCAGTAAAACCTCTTCCACATCTCTGTTCTTCCCAGGAGGGTCCACAAAAGAAGTTATCTTTTGTTGAAGAGTCCTCGGCAAGGCCATTAGCTGCATGAATTGACCTTCTGGACTTTTATCGATCTGAACATTACAAATACAAAAACCAAGGAAAATTGTGAACTCAGTCACATGTAATAAAGATGGTTAACACAAAATCCACACATTTCCAAAATAAGCACCGATGGGTTTTGGCTATCTTTGGTTCCTACTAAAGCTGTGCTGGTCATAAAGCTACAAAGTTGCATATATATGCAGAAAGATAATACAGTCTATTACATGTGCACATACACAGAGTCATGGGCAACAGAAGTGAGAGCTGCTTTTCCCACTGCTTTTCCAGAGCATAATCTCAACCATTACCTTGAAATACAACCTAAGCGCAAGATTAAATTTTTAGGTAGCCATCCAATTTGCACATGTTATCTTGCTGATAGTGCAAGCAAGATAAGAACACAATTGCATATATGCATTTTTAATTTACTCAAATTACTCTTATATAAAACAAACGCAGAAAACAAAGAAAACAAATATAGTCTCAAAGACCATGGAACTGTGCTGAATACTCCATGCGCTGAATATGTTCAAGCATTGAGCAAAATTATTAATGTCATATATAGGGATTCTCACTATTTTACAATTAGTTTTCCTTAAAACTGTTTGAAAAATCTCTCTCTCATCTGCATTAAACTTTGCATCATGTCTGGTTTATGTAACTTGAAGGAAATGTTTTGGTCAACACTCTTTGCTCAACATTTTTCAGTTTTTCTATTTCTGAACTTACTAGTAAGTCTTTTTGTAAAAAAAAAAAAAAATCCCTCTCTCATCCCAAATAAAAAATTCCATTCTTCAAAGCAACAGTTCACTTAAAATATTTATTCCATTGCAAAGTTCCTCCGTGCACTGAACTGAGAGGAGCTAACTGTTACTGGTTTGCAACTTATGGTTTTGATTGCTATATTTCAACAATCTTTAGAATGTACACAAGAACGTGCACACTAGGGCTGAGTGACCAGAGTGTCCTGAGAGGACAAGAAAACACACCCTGGTGTTATGATGTAAGTCCCCAATCACCTGCAACATGGGATGGGGGGTAACTCAAAAGGGCCAGCATTTTCATCTGGTACTTTCTGCTCTGATGATGCACTTTCAAGTCAAAGTTTTATTCTTGGTCATCCACTTCCTCCAGGACCTTCTCAGGCTACCTGAATTTCAGGGATGGACATCTGGAGTATAGGCTACGGTGCGATGATGCCAGGACTCACTTTGGGTTTGGTTCATTGAACTGAAACTCCTCTGGATTCACTGAAGCCTAGGCTAATTTGGTTGCAGATAGTAATACCTATAAGCTATTTATTGTCCAATTCTTTGTTGCAAACCACTTGTTTTTGGCCATCACACTCCATAATCTGCTGCTTCTGAATGGCAGTTATCAAGCCACCTGTTTTAAACCAGCCTCCTCCCCCTTGCCAAGACTCCCTCCTTCAGCAGCAATACCCAATGAGAGGTTGAACAGCAGCTTACTGTGCATGAGAGCTAAACCTCGTTCGTATAGATTGGTATTTGTGTCAAGTCTGCTAATTACTGGAAGTAGTTTAACAGAAATATAATAAATGTAAATGAGAAAAAACAGAAATTCACACTGATGCATTGTGCGATTCCTGTTCTCTGTTTAAGTAATAAAGCAATTCCACTTGTGGGTTTAAAACGTACAATGTAAACCCATTTACCTCTAGTCTGCCCAGCTGGTGCTTATACACCACTTGAGGGCACTCCTGTAATATGTTACTGTAGAGCTTCTGAAAATGGGGCACATTCGGTTTCACTATATTTAGCACCTTTGACCTGTCTTCTCCAATTATCATTCTGAAATCACCTAAACCAAAGAAAGAAAAATAGTTAACTGACAAAAAATCAGGAACAGAGAACACAAAGCCATGGAACCCACAGGGGATTAACAAGGCATAGAATTAGATACCAGTCATCTGAAGCTGTTTATGCTCTGACTATTGCAAAGCCACATGCACTCCTCAATGAGGATTGTCTTCTAATAATGAAGTACTTTCCAGACACCTGCCAGCTCAAGGAAAATAGCCTAGAGATGGCATCTGGTTCACACCATACTGTGCTTCCACTAGCCTACTGTGCTGACATTTTTACTCAATTAAAAAAAAACCTACCAAACTGCTAAATCAATCCCATCTCTCTAAGATGGCTGAAAAGCCCAAATCCTTAACAAATGAAGTTCTTAGCCCTCACATGACAATCTTAACAGACAGCCAAGTGTAAAGTTATACTGAGCAGTGCTGGTGCTTTAGATCCTGAGATAAGCACTTTAAAAATACCAGAGGAAGAGAGCAAATGCTTTGCACTGAAGTCAATGGCAAGTGCATGCATGTATCTGAGGGCTGAATTTAGACCATAGTCAGCATCACATGACTAGTGTCATATTTCTCTAGGAATGAAAAGCTATGTAACAAAGAGTCCTGTGGCACCTTATAGACTAACAGACGTATTGGAGCATGAGCTTTCATGGGTGAATACTTGAGGTGGGTATACACCCACGAAAGCTCATGCTCCAATATGTCTGTTAGTCTTTAAGGTGTCACAGGACTCTTTGCTGCTTTTACAGATCCAGATTAACATAGCTACTCCTCTGATACGTGCTTTGTAACATACTTTAACACAACACAGGACTGAATATCTGTATTTTACTATCTGTAATTTACACTTTTACTCATTTCCATCACCCTCCAATTTCCTTTTTCAAAACATACTGGATAGTCAATCCATGTAGTTCCTAATCCAATCAATGGGTTTCAGTGCATAGCAGACCCATTTGGCCAGCTCTGCAGCTCCTTCTCCCCTCTTCCCACTGCTTCTAATAATCACATCCTTCCTGTCTCTTGTCCTCCCCATCCTCCATTTACAGCAGGATAAAATTTTCTCCTGCTACATCCATGAGGTGCAAAGTTCTGGGCTTCTCTCTTGGCAGGCCCTGCTGCTGCACATGCGTGCCCTCTGACCCTCACACCCCACCCCTCTTGCTCCCAACTCCCAACCCTGCACCCTGATTCATCTTTCAGCTACCATTTTTCTCTTCTGTCGTCCTCTCAGAAATAAAGACACTAGTAAGTATATCATAGACATGGTAATTTTTCTACCTGTAGGCAACAATTCATGCTTTTGTGATCATAATCACTAATATATATATTCTCACCCGCTTTGATCAAACATCTGCCCTGCTCCCTAAACCCACTGCTCTTTTTCACAGTTAAGACTCTTCTGTTAAGCACTACACACCACTTAGTTCTTTCTACTGCAAGACTGACATTACTTGTAATCTGGAAGTGCCTGGAGCAGTGGCTCTCAACCTTTCCAGACTACTATACCCCTTTTAGGAGTCTGATTTGCCTTGTACACCTCCAAGTTTCACCTTACTTAAAAACTACTTGCTTACAAAATCAGACATAAAAATACAAAAAAAAAAAAAAGAGTCACAGCATACTTACTGAAAAATTGCTTACTTTCTATTCTTACTATACAGTTATAAAATAAATCAACTGGAATATAAATATTATACTTAAATGTCAGTGTATAGTATATTGAGCAGTATAAACAAGTCATTGTTTGTATGAAATTTTAGTCTGTACTAACTTCACTAGTGCTTTTTATGTAGCTTGTTGTAAAACTAGGTAGATATCTAGATGAGTTCATGTACCCCGTGGAAGACGTCTGTGTACCCTCAGGGGTACACGTACCCTGGTTAAGAATCTCTGGCCTAGAGGGTCCAATCAGGAAAAGCCTCATCATACTGCACTCAGTCTCCAAAACAAGCATCCAGGAGACAGAGCTCACTCTGATTTGAATTAATGCACAGCTAATAGTATTATGTGAACAACAAAATCATGAATCAATTTTTGTTTCCCCACATTTACGAGCTGAATACTGCAAGGCAGCAATTTAGTTTTATTATTTAGTTTAATGGATACTGTGCTCTCCTTAGCCTGTTCTCCCACAGCCTCCAAAGAAATAGTCCAAGTAAACAGCTCGAGCTGAGAGCAAAACAAAGCTCTGTCATGCCAAGCACAGAAGAACTTACAATCACTGTCTGCCCAAGATGCAGTGTGATTCAGGGGTTTAAAAAGTAACTTCATAAAGCTCATGAACAACTTTATTTGAGTGTCAAATATACCAGGTAAGATACTGGTTGTCTCAAGGGGATTGAGCAGGCAATATATAAAACAAGTTTGATCTACTGGGATTGTGAAAACAGTAAAGATTTAGTTCAATAGCAACAAAGCAAATGCTGTCCATAAACATCTCATCAACACTCACTTATTTTCTCAAACATCCCAAAATTGGAATGTTACCACTTCAAATTTTATTCAGGCAGTAAAGCCAGTTCCAATTTTTTTTAGTCAAATAACTCATCTCCCACTTTTGTATTAACTATGTCGTTACTTACGATAGTCAAGAATTATCCTGACCACTTGTGGTCAGTGCAAATCCCACAGCACTTTTCAGATGAGACTCGATCAGATTCCAACTGGGGTGACTATGTAACCCACTAGTAAGTGTGTCTAGCTAAAACACCTTTACCATTTCACTTAGATATGGTATCCCTTTTTTTTACTTCATGATGGTTCAATGCATAACACTTTTCACCCCTGAGGACGCTGCACTTCAGTGGTGAGTGAAGTGATTCATATACAACTTGCAGAGTGCTTTGAAGTCTTTTAAATTAAAACTTCTGTTATGAATAAACTCTTCTCTATTCCATTCTTCCAAAATATCAGAAGACTGCAAGAGGGAATATAAAATTATATGAGGATGGATTGTTTTAAAAACTGATAACTGTGAACTTGAACAGGATTTCCATAATGAAAATGGCAACTACATTTTTAGGAAAAGCTTTTGATAAAAAATAAGTTGCAGAAGATTTTGATCACAAAACATAATATTTGATGAACAATAAATCTCATTAGCATCTGTCAGAATACTGACTAGATAGACCTTACGCAGTGGAGAAGGGCACCAAGTATATTTCCAGGTCTTTGAAATATTAAGAACAAAAGTATGTTGAGGTAGCCCACAGTAACATAAGAACAAGCTCATGCCCTTATTATCCACAGGCACAAACTAAATCCTCAAGTGTGTTTTCAAGGTCTCCTGAAACACAGCAATTATCACTCAGCCTTACCTAAAGGGCATCCCAGTATCTCCTTTGGAACAAAACTCTCATGAAGTTACTGGAGCATGAAATATTGTAGGCACAATGCCGTATGGTGGAACCTTGTTCCAGTTGAAATTGATAGCAAAACTCACACTGCATTCCAATGCAGGATCAGACCTTACACAGCCTTCCTTAGCTCAACAAATGTATGATTAGTCACAGCCTCACTGAGCCACTTCTATTCTGGAGTTTACCATTTATTAGACTTCCTATTATTTGTGGTATTATCTGTGCAGTATTACATCTCAAACTATAAAGTATGAAATCCTATCAAAGACTTTTTTCTCAAGAGAAGCTTTAAATGCATATACTAACCACAGTAGGAGAGTCCTGCAATCTGCATATAGAGGTCTTCTTCAGAGAAACTTTCTGGCAACATGAGAAAGGCTGCTGTGACTGCACTCTTCAGATTGCTAAGCAGGGCAGCCTGCAGCTTGCCATTTTCATTCTGTGTCAGTATTTTCACCTGAAAAAAATCGAAGTATTTGGGAACAAGATTTCATCAGGAAAATACCACTGAAGACAGATCAAGAATTATTACTCAATCCAGTGTGTAAAAATAAACTACCTTTATTTAAAATCATTCACATCATTATGATGTAATTAAGACTAGAGAGTGTTCATTTTCTACATAGATGTTCCCTTTTCAGTACTAGTAGCCTATAGTTACAAGACAGCAATGAGTGAAAGCTATTAGCTCTTCTCTTGCTTTTACAGAGCTCTTTGCCTTCCCCTCTTTTAGAAACAAATCCTGGGGTTAATCAAAATAGCAATTCTGAGTGAGTGTTAAAAAGACATCTGATGAGGAAACAAGAAGTGACAGAACACCCACTAGACTAATGTGAGAGAGAAGGAAGGAGTGAATGACGTGATAAGAGTGGAGCTCTCTCCCTGGTAACCAGGAAACTCATTCTCCCTTAATCCTTAACAGGTTCCCTTGCAGTATCTTTGGTCATTTACCATATGATGGGTTAGGAAAACCATGAAGTAGAACTTTACACAAATTAGTTCTCCTCTTAGGGCTTGTCTTCACTATTGGAGTAAGTCGACCTAAGTTATTCACGTAGCTGGAGTAGTGTAACGACAGGAGACATTCTCCAGTCGATTTCTCTTAGTCTTCTTGGAGAGCTGGAGTACCAAGGTCGACCGGAGAGAGCTCTGCCATTGATTTAGCGGATCTTCACTAAATAGAGTGATCATCAGATAGAGATTAATGGGAGAGTCACACATTCAAGCAGTGTGGAACATGGAAGTCGAGTACATCTATACACCTCAGAGAAGTTTGCTCTTCCAAGGCAAAGCAGTGTTGTTTCAATTGATTTGACTTAACTATAGACCCTAACACTCTGAACAGAAAACGCATGTTTTGGGACATAGGAGGCTGGTTGTTAGCAAGATAAAACAAATCTTAATACAGAACCTTATGTCAACAAAGCTACTTTGGGCTACCAGGGAATAAACTGCTCCTTCAGAAGACGACTATTCCCTAAAGTATATTTTCTTATTGTGGGTTCTCGTCCTTGGTAAATGCTCCTGTTTCTGTTAGGCAATGCTGAATTGCTTTGCTTATAAGAAACAGATTTTCTAACAAGCATGGGTGCTCTTGCAAAGCTACATGCATATTTGCAGTGGGTGACTATGGATACAAGTCCCACTGAAGTTAATGAGACTATATGCCCAAGTTACTTGGGTGCTTTTGAAAATCCCATCTTGTATCCACAAATACCTGTCATTGGAGTGTACAATTTAGCAGCTATGCAGCTATGTGCTTATTTGACATAACTCTGGTTTGTTTAAAGAAAAGTGGAGTTAGTAGGTGCGATTGGCGCACTGTGCATTTTTGAAAACACAGGCATTATGCTATCCCAAATATGATACAAAGAAATCCAAGTCCATCTCTACCTTAATCACCTGTTTCTAATGGAACTTCCATATGATTTAAGAGTGAAAAAGTAGGAATGAAAAAGACCAGCTAAAATCAGATTCTGTAAATGAAACTAACAAAGGAATCATCCAGTTACAATATTTAATGCCTTATGTAGTTAGGACATGGACAAAGAAAGGCCTGACAAACAGATTACTATGTCTGAAACTGCACTTTAAGAACAGGGTTGAAATCAGAATGAAGTCCCGATATACTTTGGCAAATGTGACAGTATATGATTTTCTTATTTTCCCCTGCATTTGAAACGTGAAGTAAAATCTAGACAATTGTTTTGAGGATAAACTGGTTCACAGAAGTTTAAGACAAATGTTTTTTATTTACCGTGCTTAATACGAGATATTGGCTTTACAAGCAAGTATTTTAGGGGATTCTTCCTCTCCCACAAACTACTGTATTTTTTCCTAATAATAAAATTGACCTGAAAAGACAATGATGAAGTGTTAGGTGATCAATGATGAAGGCTGGTGAGTCTAAAATGAAGCTGAAAACATTTACTTTTGCAAGCTGTTCAAGACCTAATGCAAGGAAAGACTAAAAAGGAAATAAGCGAAAAAAAACAACATCTTCAAAACAGAAAACGCATGATAATATTAAGATTAATATGCCACCAGCCATGTGTCCAGAGCACTTGCTTTTGACATGCTACTTTGCATCCAATGCTGATCTTGTAATGTAAACACTCCAGGTTACTATATCACCAACACATTTACAAGTCAAAAGAGCATCCTTATTATATATGTTTACAGATAAAACAAAATTTCACTATAGTTGTTTTTTAAAAGTTTGTATCGAAAGATCAACAGCAGAAGTGAAACTGTGACCAATAAGAACAACCTAAAATGCGAAGTCTACAAAGACGGGCTACAAGGATGATCCGAGGAATGGAAAAACTGCCTTATGAAAGGAGACTCAAAGAGCTTGGCTTGTTTAGCCTGGCCAAAAGAAGGCTGCGGGGGGATATGCTTGCTCTATATAAATATATCAGGGGGGTTAACGTTAGGGAGGGAGAGGAATTATTTAAGTTTAGTACTAATGTAGGCACGAGGACGAATGGTTATAAATTGGATATTAGGAAGTTTAGACTTGAAATTAGATGAAGGTTTCTAACCATTAGGGGAGTGAGGTTCTGGAACAGCCTTCCGAGGGAAGTAGTGGGGGCAAAAGACTTTTCTGGCTTTAAGACAAAGCTTGATAAGTATATGGAGGGGATGTTATGATAGGATCGTTAATTTTGGCAATTGATCTTGGATTACCACCAGATAGGTCTGCTCAATGGTCTGCAGGGAGATGTTGGATGGGATGGGAACTGAGTTACTGCAGAGAATTCCTTCTTGGGTGCTGGCTGGTGGGTCTTGCCCACATGCTCAGGGTTTAGCTGATCGCCATATTTGGGGTCGGGAAGGAATTTTCCTCCAGGGCGGATTGGCAGGGGCCCTGGAGGTTTTTCGCCTTCCCCTGCAGGGTGGGGCACGGGTCGCTTGCTGGTGGATTGTCTGCAGCTTGAGGTCTTCAAACCAATTTTGAGGATTTCAATAACTCGGTCCTGGGTTAGGGGTTGTTATAAAATTGGATGGGTGGGGTTCTGTGGCCTGCCTTGTGCAGGAGGTCAGACTAGATGATCATATTGGTCCCTTCTGACCTATGAGTCTATGAGTCTGAGCAAAGGTTTTTCCTCAGAACTTCTCTAAGTAACATTGCATAAAATTCCTTGTTCCTATTAAGTAGCACATAACCTTGCAGATTTTAGTTCTGGACCTGGATGGGTATGGAAAGCAAAGATGGTTTCAGGCTTCAATGAGTATAGCTCAAACTTGAGCAAAAGAGCAAATCCTTACTCAGCCAGAACTCCCCATAGCTTAATGGGAAGGACTCACATCAATAATTTCTTCCACCTATCAAGCACATATGCTTGAAAGGCTATTTTTCATGGAAGGGCTTAAACATTAAGTGTCTAACGCCATTGTGATGATTGGTAGGGGAGGTACAAATTTATCCTAATTGCAAGTTCAACTGTAAAAAAGTGAAAGTTCCAAAATGACACAATAGCCTATACACAACAAATGGTGATGGGAGAAGGTATGAAAGGGAGAACAAAGACTGAATTAGTTCAAAAAGGCCTACTGATATAACTCAAGGACAGTGTTAACATCATGCCTGGTAAACAAGAGAAGTGTGGGACTGGAAATCAGTGAATCAAAATTAATGTGTCAGAAATTAGGCCTAATTGGTGTACAAAATAATGAGGGGATGGACTATTCCCATCACCCCCATTTGGGGTCCTCAAAAAGAGAGCGGGGTGAGGGGAAAGCTGGCTACCACAATGATGGCTGACTAAAAGAAGGGGAAGGAATGACCTTCATTATCACGACTGCCACCCCCATCATCTCCTTTGACCCCAGGATCCAGTGTGACAATATTGTGCCTTCGTCATCCTGATCCTAAGACATATCCTGAGCAGACCGGGCCAAGAGGACCCAGTTGACCAGCTCTACTGGCTCCATCTGAATCCCAAACCAACACCCAGGATGAGAGGCTGTCACAATCCCTACACCACATGTTTTTTCCTTCCCCACTTTAATTTTCATTTTTTCCTTATTTCTCTCTTCTATTTAGAGTATGGCTAAGCCAGTTAAGACAGTATATTTTGCAACACTGCTATACGCCTGACAAAAAGGAGGCAACTAAAAGCAATGCCCTAAACAGCACAATGCTGGTACAAGTTTGCCAGGTCACAGGGTGGCTGATAAGACCATGTACTGTGCCAGTGTTTTTCCAGCAGTGATGCAGCACATGAGAGTCAATATCAGAGACAGAGGCTGCATTTTTCATCTTTGCTGTTCTTTTCTCCCCCCTCGTGTGCATGTCTTATTTTGTCTTCCAGAAAATACTATAATGGCAGCAGCAACAACAACAGCTCTAGCCCATCTCAACTACCTTCTTCTCTTTTCCCCCCAAAAAACAGTTAACACTATTTTTAATATTACCTAAAAGACTGTCAAAAAACGGGGGTTTCTTTCCAAAAACTCTCTTCTGCTAAAGGAAAAGGGAACAAGAGATGTTATTAAAATGAAAGACTTCACTTAATGTTTTATATTTCAAATATTTGAACAATTTTTCTTTTTTTATCTTCAATAAAAAAGTTTAAAAGGATGTTTAATGCTGTGTTTGCCATGGTACTAAGCAGGCTGAGGTGACTGTATACCAAACCCCAAACCTTCTTTTAAACTGTTTAATGTTGGACAGTGACAGGGTCACACTAACGCCTTTGACTCTTCAGTATCTACATTCCATCTAAATTAATACAACTTCACCTTCCATTATGAGTGTACAAGTCCCACTGAAGTCAAGAGGGGATGCAGAAAGTGAGGCTTGCACATGATAGAAAGGCAGCATCTCTCAAAAGCAGTAGCAAAAATAAATCAAAATGAAAATAAAAACTTTTTTTTTTTGATAGTTGAAGTTATTTGGAAATTCATAGATCTCCTTTCAGATGTTTTTTTCAATGTACTATGTGTCTGGAGATTCAGACTATGCTTAAGTATATATTCCAGCATATTACATGGAAGACACTTTACCTCACTCCAGTTATTTAAGCAAAAAGGAGAGAAAGAATTCAGCAACTGAGCTGAAATATTCCCCTTTTAATTGCTACCTTAAAACTGATTTTTTGTATTAATATTAAAATCAGCTCCCTATATTACAAGTTTTCTCCCATTGAACTTATATCTGCTGCCATCTAGAGGTCTGAAAGAACATTTGAAACATACAGTCATTTAAAAGTTTCAGAGTGGTAGCCCTATTAGTCTGTATCAGCAAAAATAATGAGGAGTCCTTGTAGCACCTCAGAGACTAACAAATATATCTGGGCATAAGCTTTCGTGGGCCTATGAAAGATTGTGCCCAAATAAATTTGTTAGTCTCTAAGGGACCACAGGGACTCATTTAAAAGTGCGTATCAAACTTTTCATGACACTGACCTGAAAACAGACTGTCCAAGCATCTCTGATGCATCAGTTTGTATCACTGAACAAAGGTATTATAAGACAACAATGAACTAGATAATACCTGTACAACAAAGCAGCTTTCATCCTGAAAGGTATCAAAGTGCTTAACGTTTTTTGAACTAACTAATAATTTCAGCTACTCCTGAAATGGATCAGTCCCTGGGTAGGAATGTGGCAGCTTTTTAACAGCACACAATCCTACATAACAGTTCAGATTAGGAATACCGTATCTAATGGCAGAGGGGTTAAATATAAATAGAATTCAGTTACTCAAAATGTAATCTGGTCAAGAGACTCGGGTTAATATCCCTAGTTTTAGATGAAATTATATGGGACACTGAATACTCTCTTTTTCTCCCTATCAAAAGACTGGGCTTCTAGTGGAACTGGCTCCTTGCAGGAACATTTGCTCAGTAGTGGCTCAAAGAACCCGACCAACTAAAATCATCTACTTTCTGCCTCATTTGATCATCTTCCATCTCTGTAGTTTCCTGTGCTTCAAAAACACAAGCCAGCTGAACAGAATAAGATAGTTACCGGCTTTTGCAGACGTCCGGCAACATAGAGAGTTTTCCAGTGAAACAGATCTTCAATCAGAGCATCAGTGCCAATTACGCCATATTTTATCATCTGAAAAAACAAAATAGAGGGTCTCACACAATTGTTTGTTACACACTGCCTGCATTAGGTAAAAAGATCTGGTAAAAAGAAATCTAATTCACAGAAATGTAAATCTCTTAAGAAAAATGTTAACACAAATATTAACAGTTTACTGGTTAGAGAACTAAACAAAAATATCACACTAACAGTTGCCAACCCTACAGGACTGTCCTGGAGTCTCCAGGAATTAAAGATTAACCCCTAATTAATGATTGTCATATGATAAAACCTTCAGGAACACATTCAACCAGAGTTGGCAACCCTTGTAGAACTCTACCTTCCAAGTTTTCTTTCCAGTGGATCCCAACAACACAAAAAGACCCTTTACTGATACTCCAGACAATGCACTGAAATGGGCATGGATATCACACTACTCTCTCTCACTCAGATGGTCTCTTCAAATCATGGTTGAGATACATTGCTCAGTCATATTTAAAAACATGCCATTTATTCTGTGATTCTGCAAAAATTCACTTGATTCTTTCATTACATTTACAAACAGTACCTAGCACAACAAGACCCCAATCTCTGAAGGAGGTGTCTAGTTGGTACTGCAATGCAAATAAATAGATTATTACAATGTGCCTTTTATTTTTTATTTGAAGGGGAAAGCACTGCTTCTCTCCAGCCACTCGCCGCGCGGCTGCCCCTGCTCCTCCTGAGTCCTCCAGCCTGTGCTCGCAGGGCTGCACTCCTAAAGGGGCTTTAGAGCTGCAGTCCCTAAAACCCCTGCGTTCTGGGTGGCCCTGCCTGCTGGGGGGTGGTCAGCTCCCAGAACTGTGGCCATGGGGGCGGTGCTGCGCTGCGCAGAGCCACCTGCACACCCCCTGTACCAAACAGGAGCTGCTTCAGGCAAGTGCTCTGCACCTCCTCCTGCCCCAACCCTGAGTCTCCTCCCGAACCCTCACCCTGAGTGCCTTCCTGCATCCCAACTCCCTCCCAGACCCTGCACCCCACCCTGAGCGCCCTCCTGCACCCTAACTCCCTCCCAAACCCTGCACCCCCAGCCCTGAGCCCCAGGAGTAAGACAAGGGCACCTCCCACTACAGTACAGTACTGTGCAGTATATAATGCCTTTTGTCTGCCCCAAAAAAATTTCCTTGGAACCTAACCCCCTGCATTTCCATTAAATCTTATTAGAAAATTGGATTAGTTTAACATCGTTTCACTTAAAGTTGCATTTTTCAGGAACATAACTACAACGTTAAGTGAGGAGTTACTGTACTGACCTTAGTACTAAGTGATTAGAAGAGTTATATACTTAATTGGCAACATTTTGTACAAAGTGGCAAATCAGTATGAAAACCTCTTGGTATTCGACAGTGATATTAAATGATGATGAACTCTTTGAGTATGCATGTAAATGTAATGGGCAGTTCCAATGGAATTTCATAGTATGAAAGAATTTCAAAGTAATCAGTGTTAATCAATGCCTACTTACCATGAAGTAACATCACAAAATGAAGCCTTCACAGTAAGAGGTTATACACCAAGATTTTAAGTATTTCATTAAAAACTCTACCACCCAATTCTGCATGAATTGAGTTCATGCAATCCTAATCTACCAGAGAAGACAATTCCAGCTGCTTCTCGTAACAGTTTCTTCAAATTCAATTATTGCTTGAATATTTTAATTCAACTATACATGGTCTGACTGTGTTTTATGTAAGGGTATGCATGTATGTTCTAAAGAGCTAACTCAATACAGAACAGATTAATTTTACAATTCTCCTCCATTGTCCCATTAATCCTAGAAAGCCACGATGAAGAATGAAGCTCACATTTTGGTCAGTGTCTTTTTTTAATTATATGACATTATGTAATGGAAAAGCTCTACAGAGGTTAATAGAGAAAGGGTAAAATCCATAGGGTTCCAAAGAAACTACACCGAAAACCTAAAGTTTACCAGGAAATTGTGATGGGATCCCTACCTCTGCATGATAGATTTATTTAAGGATTTTATAGAATGGTTATTTTCTACTAAGTGCCATAAGTTTTGAAAAAAACTTGACTAGTGCACACACTGGATGACATGATATTTGAGATAGATCAGAGTGCATGGCAAAATGTCACAGCAGAACAGGAACTAAGTTCTGCAACTTTGGAAGGCTTAAAACAGAATAACAATGATCATTTTAGGACCAAGTGATGTGCAGAATACTCCCCACCAATTTTTGCTATTTGGAATACTCAGTATATAATCCTACAAAAGAGTTGCAGGTCCATTTCAATAGTTAAAAGGATTCACGCTGAAGAGTTTGTTTCCTGTCAATCATAAGTTAAAGTAAAGTAAAGCTGCCTAAATAATGTAACACACAGCAGATTTCTGTACATTTCAGGATTCCAATGATTACTAACAGGGTCAAAGTAACTCCAGAACTATTCTTAACAGACCATGCACGAACAGAATGGAGACCATCCAAAAGCTGTCACCACCACACAAATTGAAGGGAAAAGCAAGAGTGATGGGTAGGAGTCATAACAGAAGTCTTTATAGCAAAGACACTGCTCCTGCTCCACTCAAAGCCAAGGTAAAAAAACTACTTCAAGAGGACCAAGATTGGGCTCATAATTCATACCTCCTCCAAGTGACTTACACACATGAAATACATTAAAGGGGGCCTCTCTTTCCATCTCCAAATCAGTGAGGTGGGTTTTTTGGTGAATGTCTAGTCACTTATACCATGCTCACCCTGGTACCCCAAGCCTGAAATTCCTTAGCAAAGTCATAGTTGGCTGCAAATGTAGTTTTTCCTGTGTTCTTCATTCCATTTCCTGCTTTTGGTGAAGAGATGGAATTTGATGTTCTTGTCGTTACCACAAGTTGAGAACAACTTGAAACAGCACTGAGGCGGTGGAAAGGCACTAACACACACATCAACACTACCGGTTTAGATACAGATGTTGGAGTATGACTAGACAGAATAAATACCACACTACCAGCACATGATTTATTAATTACACCCACTGTTAAGATGAGAGAGAATTAGTATTAAATAAGACAAATGCCAATTACGTCATGTCCCATATTTGCACTGACATCAAAATACAAACAATCCACTCTACTCTGTGAACTGGCCAATCTCTGAATCTAGATCTCAGTTCTCCCATTTGTAAAATGACGACAATACTTGCCTCCTTCCCACATTGAAGGCTGTAATGTGTTTAGAATTATTGCTGAGAAAAAGAATACAAGTTCAGTTATTATTCTGAAAATGCTTAACTACTGAGCGTAATTGTTGCTTTTATTGAGCACAGTCTCGTCTTCTGTTTTGCTTTCCAGGATTTAACATATTACTTTGTAAAACAGCTTGAGATACTGAATATTAAAGATGCTATGTAGAACTGAAGCTTTTATTTAAGTGCTTAAGTGTCAGTCAAGGATCAGCTACTATCTGTAACATAAATGCAAACTGCAATTTGTATTTCCTGAAATACATCTTCCCTAGGCTAGTAATTCTAATACTCTAGATGTAAACATTTGATATATACAAATTAGTCACAACCTATTGTACTTACCCTACCATTACATTGCACTAAAGTATTGTAGTAAATCCCTGCTCCACAGCTCTGTATATTACTGATGTGCTTTGGCCCAAAAAGTTTTAGGAAGGAATAATGACTCCTATTCTTTAACAGGTTCATCATATGCCAAGTCACAGAATCATCTACAGCAAACACGAAGTCCAGCATATTGTGCTACAAGGTAAAGAGAAAAAAGACACGGTTACATATAGTTTAGGAAACAAGCAATATCCACTCTATAAGATTCTATTGATCTTTACATTATGCCCAGAGATGATAACAGAAGACATCAACACACAGACAGGACATAACCAACCCATACCTGACTTTTAAAAAAAGCAAATTAATTCATGTCCAACACATTTCTATAGAAGACAAATCTTTGCATGAGAATCTAATGTAATTTTTTCATTTGGAGTTCTCAATACTTGGAAAATTACACACAAACCCCAACACTCAGTAGACTTCTTTTTGTTTTTTTCAAGACCTGATATAGTTTGAATTTCTCACTATCTGTAATCAGTTGTTTCTGACAACAAAAGATTTGTGATGAAGTAACAGTTTGAACTGAACTCCAAACCTAAGAGACTTGAACATAGACTAGCTAGTTCAGAACAGTTTTAGTTATTATATGTAACATTTTGAGATATGCTGAAAGTTCTTGAGGAATGACTCTCTGCATGCCTTGCCATTTCTGGATTGGTTCGAGTTGCTCAGCTAATTAGTGATTGAACAGAGTTGGTACAGAGTTAAACAGACTGTTGTTAAATCTTCCAAGTTATTCTCCCTTCCTCATGTTTGTGGGGAACAATATTAAATATGTAAAATTCTTATTTTTCTTCTTTTGCCTCTTGTGGTGAGGAACAAGAAGAGGGAGACATTTGGATTGATCTAGTTTGCTTGGAAAATAAAACCCAATGAAAAGGCAAGCTATGCCTATGCATGAAATCATGCAGTTTGGCCAATTTAAAAGAAAATAAAAGCTTCTGGCAGTCAGATATCTAAGATCGTCCCGAGCATGGGCCTGTGTCCCTGACCATGTTCACTAACTCACTGAAGGATCTAGCCTCTATGAATTTTTTTAAACACAGTTTCACTTTTGGCCATCACAACATCCTCACAGCAATGAGTTCCACAAATTAGTGGTTCACTGTGTAAAAAAGTACTTCCTCTTGTTTGTATTAAATCTGCTGCCTACTAATTTCATTGTGCAACCCATGATTTTTGTGTTGTAGGGAAAGGGTAAATAACACTTCTCGATTCACTTTTTCCACACTTTTCAGCTCAGAAAAAGAGATAACTAAGAGAACTACCTCTCTAGGTGCATTCCAGGGGATATAAACCTGTTAAGGGCAATGCCTCTGCCTGGCCCCCAGGCGTGCACAGGGTGTGGGGTAAAACCCATCGCCAGACAATGCCCCCCTCCCTCCCTGGTGCACTGGGGAGGTGATAACCCGTAGCTAGGCACGGGGGGGGGGGGGGTGAAAACCGTAACCGGGCAATGACCCCTTCCAGGTGCACTGGGGGGGTGTGTGTGTGAAAACCCATAGCCGGGCAATGCCTCCTCCAGGTGCACTAAGCGGGGGCGGGGGGATTACTCATAGCAGGGCAATGCCCTGCCCTGCCCGGCCCCTAGCTGCACATTCCCGCTTACCACGCTCTGGCTGGGGGTGGCCCCCGTCTGCCGGAAGACCCCAGACCCATAGGCGAAGGCCAGGCTGAGCTCCTGGGGGAAGTGAGCCAGGATCCTCCGGAACTGCACCCCCGAGCCGGACAGCGCCGGCAGCGCCATCAGCGCGGGGCGCGGCAGCAACTGGTGCCTGCGCCCTGCGTGCGGGGGCTGCCGGGCTGAGCGTGGCCCCTCCCCGGCCCCGCTGCCGGCGGCTGACAGGGGACGACGGCGCAAAGCAGCGAGAGAGGCCGGCGCCGCTCGGGGAGGCCAGCCAGGTCCACAGCGCCCCCCGCGACAGCCTGGGTCGCAGGAGCCGCTGGTGCTCGGACCGCTGTGGTGCCTTTTTCCCTTCACCCCATAACCCGAGTGTGCCTGCTCTGCTCTGCCCAACCGAGGGGCCCTGCACCGGCCAAGTCTCCACTCACAGCCCGCACACTCCCCCCCCCCCCGGTCCCGGTCCTTCTAAGTATCCCGGTCCCTCTAAGTCCGCACCCAGTGTCCCTGCTCCAGGCACCCCCCGAGGACCTCTGCGATTGCCATGCCCTGTAGTCCCAATTCCCCACCCACAGGCCGTACACCTTCCCCATACACAGGGCTCATGCACACCCAGATTTCCTGAGGTTCCCCTTCACCCATCTAGGGTCCTTAACTCCAGATTTCTACTGGTTTTTAAACTGTGCATGTTCTTATTGCATAATCACCCATCACCATGGCCCAGCATCCCATCCTCCTGGCAAGGCTGGTGCTGCTCCACACAAACCAGAGACAGCAAAGTGTTAAAGCCAAATGAGGGTTCCTCTGGTCCACATCTGCTTCCTCTCCACCAGCCACAGGACCAGAACTAATAAAGAAGGCTTGTGGGTCAATATCTTCCCCCCCAGAGGTCCAGCATCCCACTCCCAGTAAGCTCTGAAATGGCCAAAGGTATCCTGTTCAATATTGCTCACCCCACCAGACCAAAGCAGATTAAATGACACTTCCTTGCAGAATCCTGTTTCAGTGGCCAATGCAAAATCCTCCAGACAAACACTTGTAATTACCTACAAGTCCCTCATTCTCTATGGATGTGATCTTTTCGTATCCAGTTAGTTTACAACATTTCTGATTTTTCAGTCCACAGAGCATTCATTTTTTCCTTACATCACTTATTCAGTTTAAACTTTCGCTGTGGTTTCTTCTCTCTCTTTTCTTCTTTGGTCTCTTTCCTTCTCTCCTGTTTTTATTGTACATCCCCTTTGCTTTTAGAGGCTTCTCAGAGAACTTTGGCAGTCCTATTTCTTTTCCCACATTGACAAGAAAAAAGTGTAATTGCCAGTTCACTTTCCTTCACTCAGTTGTTTTGTCACACACTTTCTTAGTCGATGTTGTCTTTTATTGAACCTTTCTTAGTTTTAATTAAGGCCCTGATCCTGCAAACACCAATTTAAATTCAATACTGCTATTCCCATGTGTAAAATTAAGCACATGCTTAAGTGCTTGCAGGATTGGGACCTAATTTTTTTTGTCAATTTTATGCTTTCCCGTTTCTGACTTTTTAACTTTTAATTTGATCTTTTCTGTCTATCAGAATATTCCCTTTACATGTTGTAATCGGGAATATTGAGAAAACTATGACATATGACATCTGATCACAGAAGCCTCATCTTGCAAATGTTTGCATGTACTTAACTGGAAACGAGACTAAATCTCATTGATTTCAAAGGGACTATTTGCATTCTTAAAAGGTAAACATATGCATACGCATTTGCAGGATCCAGGCCTTTATACTTTATTGCAGTAAATAAGTTTCTGATATACACAGTGAAGTCAGGGTTTATGCAATTACATTAATCTGCAATATTAGATGTACAAAATGCTATGTGATTATTTAGTCTACATTTCATGTGAAACTCTTGCCATACAGACCATCTCAACTAACAGCCTGATCCAATACCTATTAAAGTCTTTCCATTTATTTAATGCACTGTGACTCAAGCCCTGTAGACCTAATCTTTTTACTCACTAAACATTTCCTATGTATTATTCATAATTATTATTTGTTAAGCAATCATGATGTACTAGGTGCTGAACATGACACAAATAAAAATAGCCACCGCTTGAGTTTATAACCAATGGGCTTTAATCCTGCTTCCATTTAAGGTAGTGAGAGATGTGCCATTAATTACAGAGCAGAATCAGGGCCTAAAACATATGAGTAAGGTCTTACCAAATTCACGGCCACGAAAAACGAGTCACCGACAGTGAAATCTGGTCTTCCTCTATGAAATCTGGTCTTTTGTGTGCTTTTACCCTATACTATACAGATTTCATGGGGGAGACATTTCTCAAATTGGGGGTCCTGATCCAAAAGAAAGTTGCAGGGGGGTCACAAGGTTACTTTAGGGGGGTTGCAGTATTGCCACCCTTACTTCTGTGCTGACTTAAGAGCTGGGTGGCTGGAGAGTAGCAGCTGTTGGCCAGGTGCCCAGCTCAGCAGGCAACAGCCCATAAGTCAGTGGGTCTCAAACTTTTTACTGGTGACCCCTTTCACATTGCAAGCCTCTGAGTGCAACCCCCCTAATAAATTAAACACACTTTTGAACATATTTAACACCATTATAAATGCTGGAGGCAACCAGGGTTTGGGATGGAGATTGACAGCTCACCACCCGCCATGTAATAACCTCAAAACCCTCTGAGGGGTCCTGACCCCCAGTTTGAGAATCCCTGCCATAAGTAATGGTGGCAATAGCATACCATGCCACTTTTACTTCTGCGCTGTTGCCTTCAGAGCTGGGCAGCCAGAGAGTGGCGGCTGCTGACTGAGGGCCCAGCTCTGCAGACAGCAGTACAGAAGTAAGGGTTGCAATACCATACCATGCCATCCTTACTTCTGCACTGCTGAGGGCAGCAGCTCTGTCTTCCAAGCTGGACTCCCAGTCAGCAGCTGCCACTCTTCAGCTGCCCAGCTCTCCAGGTAGCACCACTGCCAGCAACAGCACAGTAGTAAGGGCAGCAGTATCACAACCACTCCTACAGTAACCTTGCAACTCCACCCCCAGAACTCCTTTTTTGGTCAGGACTCCTATAATTACAACACTGTGAAATTTCAGATTTAAATAGATGAAATCATGAAATGTATGATTTAAAAAATCCCATGACCGTGAAATTGACCAAAATAGACTGTGAATTTGGTAGGGCCCTACACATGAGGTAATGAGATTGAGAGGAAGGTGTTTACAACATTTTTAGTTCCTTCATTCCCTGATACAGGGTTAGGGTGAAGATGACATTTGATTGATCAGGGTGTTTGCCAGTCATTGATTTCACTGGGAGTTTTACCCGAGTAAGGAGCATCAGATCAGGCCTTTTATGGATTTAATCTTGTTGAATTAATTTTGCAAAGTTCTTGAGCACGTTCCTCCTTGATTATCACATGTGTGAATGAACTGGGTTAATACATTTTCTGGTAAGCTTTTAGTCGCCTAGAAATCTTTTTAGTCTGTGTCAAGTAGTGGAAGCATGTCAACTGGATGCAGATATAAATGATTATATTTGTTCTGGTTACCAAGCAGTTTAATTTGCTTATTTCAGAATTAATACTTGCTGACAAACTCTAGGGGATATAAATAGTTGTTCAGCCAGTTACTGTACGCTACCAATGATAATGCTTGATAAGCAAGCTCCTAAACATCTACTAACTCTTTTAAAGGTCAGGCTTCTCTTCTGGACCCTGTTTCTCCACCTTTCCCTGTAGAACTGCATGGAAACTCACACACAAAGAAGAGGCTAACTGCTCTCAGTGGATTATGATATTAAAATATGACCAAAAAAGTGTAGGTGGAAAAGGCTCAAGTTTAGATTATTTGAAGGAAAATTTAAGTACAAAGGAGAAAAGAAAGTATTTAATTGGAACATGATTTTCTGTGATGACGGTTTGACAATAAAAGACCCTTTAACCATACGCTGCTTTCTTCCTTTACATTGGTTTGTGGTTGAGAACAAAGTCTCCCACTTCCTGGAATACTAGTTTGTTTAGAAACTTTAGCAGAACAAAACACACCATGAACATAAAGTTCAAGATCAGTTGTTTCTTTCAAACAAACGGCTTGTTTCAGTTGTCGAGCTGTAGAAAAGCAAAAACAAAGTAAACTGTTCCAAAATAGATGAAGGAAAGACCAGGCTTTCATGAGAGGCCCAGAGCCCTGATGTACACTACAAACTTGTGTTGGTATAACTATGTTGCTCAGGGGGGCCCTGCAGTGGATCCAGAGTCAAACCTCAGGTTAGGAAGGACTGGAGAAGATGCTTCCCTTACCAGCCAGGTAGAAGGCCTGGTTGGAGTTACCTGAAGCGAGAGACATAAACAAAACTCTTAAGAAGGGGTGTCATGGGACTGCTGAGATAATGAGGGTGCAGTGAATTGGTGATCCTGTAGAAGAACAGAATTTCTAGCTTTGAAATAGATAAGGTGTGTGACATAATATATTTTATTGGTAATATCTTTTATTCTGTTGTTGGAAGAGACAAGCCTTTGAGCCTCAAGGAGCTCTGTTTCAGGTCTGGGAAAAGTAACCCCATAGTGTCATAGCTAAATACAAGGTGGAATGCATTGTTAAGCATAAGGGGTTAACACGTTTTTCAAGAGACCACATAAAAGTGAACTAGGCTATTAACACCTCTGCTGTCATAGCACAAAGGAGGATTAGTAAGTTATAAATTGTTGTAATGAGCCATAAAACCCTGTCTCTGTTGATTTTTGATGTCTAACAAAGTTATGAATTTAAGCTCCCAAGTTCATTTTTTGAAGGTGTTGTGCAGGTTTCCTTTGAGGATAAGAACTGATAGATAAGATATGTAGCAATTGCTTTGTGAAGTGTTTGTCCATGGATAATAGGGTGTTTTTTGTCTTTTATCATTTTTCTGTGTGAGTTCATTCAAGAACACGGTGATTGTCTAGTTTCACCCACATAGTTCTCGTTGGGGTATTGGATTCACTGGATGAAATACACCACATGTGATAGGCATGTGTAGGACTCTTGGATCTTGAAAGGCGTGTTGTGGGGGGTGTTTGTTCATTGCAGTAGCAGTGGAAATATGCTAGATTTTGCATTTGTCGTTCTGGCCAGGTCTGGTGCTGCTTTGAGCTGGTGTGGCGTGGACTATGGGTAGTTTGCTTCTGATGATGAGCTTGGTGAGACTGGGGGGTTGTTTGAAGGCCAGAAGAGAGGATTCTGGAAACATGCTAGAAGGATGGGGTTCCCATCAAGTATTGGTTGTAACTGGTTGATGATCCTCCATGTGGGTTCCAGTGGAATGGTAGGTGACAACTAGGGATTTTCTCAGTGGGGGTCTTTTTCTGTGTTGAAGTAGGTTCTCTTTGAATAGCTTATTCTTTGATAGGATCTAGTTTTCTGATGGAGTGTCTTTTGGTGAAGACAATTTTAATTGTGGTAAGATGTGTATCCCAGACTTTCTCCTCAGAGCATATTCTGTGGTATCTGAGTGCCTGGCTGAGAATTTCTTGGTGTATTTGGAGTGGTTACTGGATCTGTGGGGATAAGTGTGGTGATCCGTGACTTTCTTGTTTATAATTGTCAGTAAAGTTTCATTGTTGAAGTGGACTGTGGTGTCCAGGAAGTTGATACAGGTGTGAGAGTGTTCTAGACAGACTTTGATGGATGGGTGATGGTTGTTGAAGTTGTGGTGGAAATCCGTGAGTGAGTTTAGGTCATCTGTCCAGAGGATGAAAATACCTTTGATGTATATCAGGTATATCATTGGTTTTGTGGTGTATTTTTCCAGAAATTATTCCTCAAGGGAGCCCACGAAGAGGTTGGCATATTGGGGAGCCATCCTTGTGCCCCTGGTTGTTCCTATGATTTGGACAACATTTCTTGCTTTGAAATAAGCTATTATATTCTACTAAAGAAAAAGAGAGAGTGATTCAAAAGCACTAGTTGTGGTGGTTTGTTTGGCTGTGGAAGTGAGGAAACTGAGGCAATGGCAGAGTCTGATAGTGGATGAGATAAAGTACTGCCCCCCTTTCCTTTCCAGATGCATAAACCAATATGCTGGGAATTTATGTAAGGCTCCTAAATGGGTTAGAGACGTGCATGTTGGGTGAGTCTTCAGCTCTCTCACTACTGTAGCATAGAATTCTGTTTCCATGATGGGATCATATGCTTTGCTGATTTCAGTGTGAGAAGCCTGTCTTACACCTGGTAGTGACTTTCATGTTTCTAATGGCATGTTTAATTTTGTAAATTACAATGTCTCGTGTTGATGTGGGTGCAGAATTATTCAGCATTTGAATCTAAAGCTGACTATCTCGTTCTTTCTGTGAACATCAGGTGCACTTTGCAGCCTCAAACCTGCCTTGTTTAAGAGTATGTCTACACTACGGGATTATTCCAATTTTACAGAAATCGGTATTTAGAAACAGATTATATAAAGTCGAGTGCACGCGGCCACACTAAGCACATTAATTCAGTGGTGTGCGTCCATGCACTGAGGCTAGCGTATATTTCTGGAGCGTTGCACTGTGGGTAGCTAACCCATAGCTATCCCATAGTTCCCGCAGTCTCCCCCGCCCATTGGAATTCTGAGTTGAGATCCCAATGCATGATGGGGCAAAAACAGTGTCGCGGGTGATTCTGGGTAAATGTCGTCAGTCAATCCTCCCTCTGTGAAAGCAACGGCAGACAATCATTTTGCGCCCTTTTCCCTGGATTGCCCTGGCAGATGAGATAGCATGGCAACCATGGAGCCCGTTTAACCTTGTTTCACTCTCACTGTATGTGTACTGGATGCTGCTGACAGACACAGTACTGCAGTGCTACACAGCATCATTCACTTGCCTTTGCAACGTAGCAGAGACGGTTACCAGCCCTATTGCACCGTCTGCTGCTTTGGAAATTGGCAATGACGAATACCAGTCATATTGTACCGTCTGCTGCTGTCATGGGTGCTCCTGGCTGGCCTTGCTGAGGTCGGCCGGGGGCGCATGGACAAAAATGGGAATGGCTCCCCGGGTCATTCACTTCTTTA
Organism: Gopherus evgoodei; assembly: GCF_007399415.2. Classification (NCBI taxonomy): domain Eukaryota; kingdom Metazoa; phylum Chordata; order Testudines; family Testudinidae; genus Gopherus; species Gopherus evgoodei. Next base: position 92,107,978 of record NC_044328.1, read on the forward strand.
CATTTTGTCTAAAAGTAGAGCCAGTCCTGCCTAGAATATGGGGCAAGCCTGCTAAAGAACCAGAGAGGACAGCCGCTCCGGGTCAGAGCCCCAGACATCTCGCAGAAATCATGAGCTGCATGCCATTCTAGGGGGTGCCCCTGCAACAACCCCACCCGTTGCTTCCCTCCTCCCCCACCCCTTCAGGGCTACCGTGGCAGTTATCCCCCCATTTGTGTGATGAAGTAACAAAGAATGTATGAATTGAGATAAAATGAGGGGAAGGCAGCCTCCAGCTGCTATGATATTCCAGGCAGGACTGAATCTCCATTAGTCATTAAAGGATGGGGGGGAGAGGAGCGCAGCCTCCAGCTGCTATGATATTCCAGGCAGGACTGAATCTCCAGGAGACAAAGCTTAAAGAAGGGAATGACCAGGAGTCATTCCCATTTTTGCCCAGGCGCCCCCGGCCGACCTCACCAAGGCCAGCCAGGAGCACTCACAGGATGATGATGATGGTTACCAGTCCTATTGCACCATTAGCCATCAGGGAGAGGAGAGGAGGGGATGCTGCTGTTTAGCGCTGCAGCACCCCTTCTACCAGCAGCATCCAGTAGACATACGGTGCCATTGAAAAAAGGCGAGAAATGATTTTTTTCCCTTTTCTTTCACGGGGGGGAAGGAGGTAAATTGACGACATATACCCTGAACCACCCGCGACAATGTTTTTGACCCTTCAGGCATTGGGAGCTCAGCCAAGAATGCAAATGGTTTTTGGAGACTGCGGGAACTGTGGGATAGCTCGAGTCCTTAGTCCCCCCTCCCTCACTCCATGAGCATCCATTTGATTCTTTGGCTTTCCGTTACGCTTGTCACGCAGCACTGTGCTGAGTCCCTGCTGTAGCCTCTGTCTATCATAGCCTTGGAGATTTTTTTAAATGCTTTTCGTCTTTTGAAACGGAGCTCTGATAGAACAGATATGTCTCCCCATACAGCGATCAGATCCAGTATCTCCTGTAGGGTCCATGCTGGAGCTCTTTTTGGATTCTAGGACTGCATGGTTACCCATGCTGATCAGCGCTCCACGCTGGGCAAACAGGAAATGAAATTCAAAAGTTCGCGGGGCTTTTCCTGTTTACTTGGCCAGTGCATCTGAGTTCAGATTGCTGTCCAGAGCGGTCACAATGGTGCACTGTGGGATAACCCCCGGAGGCCAATACCGTTGAATTGCGGCCACACTAACCCTAATCCGACATGGCAATATCGATTTCAGCGCTACTCCCCTCGTCAGGGAGGATTACAGATATCGGTATTAAGAGCCCTTTATATCGATATAAAGGGCTTCATTGTGTGGACAGGTGCAGGGTTAATTCGGTTTAATGCTACTAAATTCGGTATAAACACGTAGTATAGACCAGGCCTAAGCCTCACTTGGTCACTTTTTGCTTTGCTGACTGCTCTATTATGAGCTAAGAAATTGTGCAATTGCCCAAAAGCACTTGCTTTAAAAGTCTGTTTGTACCTGAAGCCTGACTATGCCTGATTCCCTGTGTTAGAGGCAAGTTTAGAGAAAGATACAGGGTTTGTTTGTTTTTTGATTGCATAATCTTTTATAAAAATTATTCAGAAAATGTATCTTTTTCTTTTTAATCAAATGGATCCCAAATATCTACTACAGTATGTCATGCCCTGCCACATGGAATAAAAATCAGCCAAGACACAACTGGGTTTTTCAGTTGTGCCACTGGGAACTAACTATATGTACTTCAAATAACTGCATGAATAGCTCCCACCTCACTGGAAAAAAATTTCTCAGGCAAGTTTAGGTTATGTATTTTCCTTCTCCATTGCCAGTCTCTTTCTTTAATTCATTCTAGGTCTGACTTTTGGCACCATGCTAAACAATCTTTAATGTAATTGGCACATCTTTTAACTACAGTTTGTGCTAAATTAGCACAAATATGTTTGAGTGTAAAATTGCTCATTTATAAATGACATTTATTTACTTATATTTAAATACTATATAAGAGTATAATCCTCAGTCACTGGTTTGTTTCATAGCTACAAGCTTGATTTGAAGGGGTTTGAGTAATCTAAACTGGTCAGCCACCACCTTTTCCTTTATTTTATGAGTTTCCTTTAGTTTATGAGTCTGTACAGGGGAAATTAGCTGTCTCTAGGGCTCAAACCCTCAGGAAGGGTAGAACAGTGAACAGTTCAGGGGCCCAGACCCTGGGGCAGGGTGCAGCACCAAGCACAGTCTAAGGGGCCCCGGCAAAGGGGGAGCACCCAGCGAGCGCAGGTCTCCTGACCTGAGGAGGGGAGAGTACTGCCACTCCAGGAGAGGGGGGACAGGGGAGACACAGACCTGCCCAACTCCAGTGTGTCCCAGCCCAGGGCCCTAACAGCAGCAGAGTGGTGTCTCACTGGGTCCGTGGGGAATCCACCCGCAACACGCTGATCGTATCTCCAGTGGCACCACAGCCAGATCATAGTCTGGTTCTCTTGGGCTACTTCCTATACTCCCCCTCAGGTACACTGCGAGAGGCAGTCCCAATAACTTTTCAGCATCTGGCAGGTTGGGCCGTACGGGTAGCTCGGGGACCTCCTCGGGACAGCAGAAGACTTCTGCAGGCTTCTGCATCTGCAGTGGGGTGGATGCATCCATCTCCTTTGGCAGCTAGCTCCCAACTCACTTCAGGGCCCACCTTTTATATTTTCTGTTCGTGTCCCTCCCCTCTGCTTCCAGCATGCAGAGTGTGGCCTTCCTGGGTTCTGCCCACCAGGGAGCAGCTGGCCACCTATCACTGCTAATCTCCAAAGGTGGCCACGCGTCTTTGCTACATAAGCTTATAATAATTAACTTTACTATTGGCTTCCTAAACAGACAGAAACATTCCATTAACATCAATGGAACTGCAATGATTGATGTCAGCAGTGAATTTGGCCCAATAACTGAAATGCAATCAAAATATGCCTAGTATACAGTACTTAGCATGTGTCTTGGTGAGGGCAGAAATCAAACTTGATTTTTTCAAAAACCTCTGCAGTAATCCTTTGGAAATCACTTAAGAAGAAAGTTTGTAGAGTAACACAATGAGCCAAATTAATACTTGCTGTAACTTCATTGAAGTCTGTGGAGACACATCAAATGGTGAATTTGGCTTACTTTCTATGTAAACATATATATTTACAACCAAACACCACTAGATGTCCTCTATTATTAGTTATATTACTCTCTGCCATGCTAGTAGCAATACCAGAACAACTGCTGCTCATTAGCACGTTACATGTTTTCATGTGGGTGAAAAAAGCACTTTATTCTTTGTCATAGTTAATTAAGTGTTGGTCACAAGAACACATGACCATCCAGTTAAAATAAACACTTTTAAAAGAACAGACATCTGTGTCCACTATTTGGTTATGTCCCCAAATAGTGGGGTTAGTCACAGTAGAAGATTCATGAGCAGTTTTGAACTTTAGAATGCCACTGCTGTATTACATGACTTCCATCAATATAAAATTAAAATTAAATAACTGGTTGGCCATTGACTTTTCTTGCACTAATAGATAAGAGAACGTTAACGTTCCAATAATAATATGTTGGTCTGAGGAGACTGCTGCCTCTGAATGTGCAAGAGCCAAATTCAGCACTAGTGTATGTAGGTGCAGCTTCTTTCATCCTGTTTCACCTTTGCTGAATTTGGCTGTTCATAAAAATAATGGATCTATGGATGATTAAACTTGTTATAGGCACTTTGTTATAATAAAATAACTGCAGATGTATATGCAAGAGGTATTCTGAAATCTTGGCGGTACAAGCAAGGGTAGGGGTAGGAGACCAGGCCCTGTTGATGTTACTTTGCCTTGGTTCTATTTATGGTTGTTGTATATTGAGTAAATGTATTTTAAATGATTGGGTTATGAATCAACCCGTAGTAAAAGTATTCCTACTCAATTTTTTCCCCAGGAATAAATTACAACTCTTTCCCCTGATTACCACAGACCTGCATCTTCACCCTTTCATAGGAGTTCTTCCCTCCTCTGACAGCTGGCCTTTTACATCTGGGAGAGACAAGCAGCTGCAGCTCTAAAATGCACAAATTGTATTTGACTGCTACAGGCTGCACCTTTCTCCTTTTTCTCTACTCATTGTAAGTACCTATTATGTTTCCTACTGGTTTGCCCTTTCTCTTATTCTCTTTGTAAAATCTCAACAGGCTAAGTCATGGAGAGTGACCAGGCATGGCCGCCAATATTTTAATATGAGACTTGGACAATAAACTGTCCCCCACCTCCTCTCAGCTTTTGTTAAAGCTTATGTAGCTAGGGTTCCTATGGCTTGAAGAGATAAGGAACTGGGGAATCTCTTTCTGTTTAAACAAATCTCCTTTTTATAACCAAAGTAGGAGCTAACATCACTTGGTAAACAATTCTATTAATACTTCTTGCTGTAAGCATTTATATTTTGTTCTTGAGAACTATGTTGTGAACTTTGGTAAGTGAAGATACTGATAATTAAACATATCATTTGAAGAGGGAGGAGGTATGAAAATCCTGTTAAGTGGTTTGGGGTATCTTCCACAGAGAAAAATCTGCCTTTGATACAATTTGGTCCATTCCATAGCCAACAAAAGGTTCTTCTGAATCATACCTATATATATAATATTTAAGGGGAGGTTTAGCAGTACACAGAGAGGGAGTGACTCTCCAACTGGGGTAAGGAAATTACTTACGTGGAATTCTCACAGAATCCTAGAAGCTTCCAAGAGGCTCCTCCAGCCCCAACACAGAGGATGGCATAGACTTCACCACCACAGTCAACACAAATACTTCCTCTCTCTTGCTGATATTAAAGGTTAACAGGCAACAACAGGATTAGTTTCCAGGAGCCAAGATCATTTTGTTTTTAAGTTGTAGAAAGGTATGGCTCTCCTCCTGCCCCAAGTTCTGTCTGCCTGATTGTGCTAGTTAGGAAGGGATTCTGTACTGTGTGCTTGCGTGTGTGCACCTGCAATGATATCCTCTAGTGACTCACAGACAGAGGTTATGGTACTTAATATTGCTTGATAATGAAGATCTCTACCTGCAGTTAAGGAGGATAAAGGACCTGGGTTCTAGTGTCTCTGACTTGAACAGAAATTTTCTAAATCACATGCCTTTTGCGCTATCCCTTCCTTGCTCATTTTAGATCACTGCACATCTGACCACATGTATTACTGGTATGTGTGATGGGGGTGAGAGCATTGTCACTTTTCTCTGAATTTTTTAGGTACTGTATCTTGAATTGTCTAGAAATGTTTTCATCAACTGAAGTCTGTAAACAACACAATATAAAATTTTGGGGCATGAAGATGCTGTTGGGTCTGGCATTATCCATTTAGCTGAGGGAGCAAGCAGCACTTAAAATGCTACTAAAGTGGGATGGCTAAACCTGAAGAGGAGCTCTGTGTGGCTCAAAAGCTTGTTTTTCTCACCAGCAGAGAGGTGCCGGCTTCCTTACCCTGGGGGTGCTCAACCTCCACTCAGCCATGGGCTCTGCCCCACTCCACCCCTTCCCACCCCGCCCTGCCTCTTCCCATCCCTGCTCCATCTTGCCCTGCCTCTTCCTGCCCAGTTCCACTGCCCTCTGCTGAGCGTGCCCCTCCGCATTCCTCTCACTCCCCCCAGCACCTCCTGCATGCCGCAGAACAGCTGATCGCAACAGGTGGGAAGCGCTGGAAGGGAGAGGGAGGAGTTGATCAGCATGACCACCTGCAGGCAGGAGGCACTGGGGGTAGCAAGGGGAGCTGGCTGTAAGTGGGTACTCCAGCCCTGGAGCACCCACGAGTTGATGCCTATGCCAACAGAAGTTGGTCCAATAAAATGTATTACCTCACCCACCTTGTCTCATTAATTGGGACGCATTTTGAACACCAGCCAAGTGAAATAATTACTAGAGCATAAAAAATATAGATGGAAAAGAACAAAGATTCAAGTTGAATAATATCTGGAGAGGCAGGGGGCAAAGAATCTGAAACAACAGAATCCTGGAAGACAATAGTACTGAAATACCTGTGGGTAATAGTGAGTAGTAAAGTAGATGAGTTTCCAACATAGTACTGCAGCAGATGAGGCCCATGCAGGTATGTGCTGCACAGGTGTCTGAATCATGGAGCAGGGGAGTGTTAATTCCTACACAGTTCTGCTGAGACTTGGGGAGTATTGAGTCAAGTTCTGGGCCGTCAGTACAAGAAAAATGTGACAAACATTAGAAATCTGAAGAGCAGCTGAAATAATAAGGGATCCTGTAGGGATTGATTTGAGTAGAGATTAAATGACCTCTCTACACCCAAGGAGGTAGACAAATATCCTTGTTCTACAGATGAGGAAACTGAGGCATGGGGTAGTTAGGTGACTTGCCCAAGGGAACACAGGAAGTCTATGGCAGAAGCAGGAAGGGATCTTGGTTCTCTGGCTTCCAGCCCTGTGCCTTTATCTAGAAGATGATCCTTGCTTTTTTGCAGACAATGCATCTGTATTTTACTGATTATTATCCTCCCGAACAAGTGATTTACAACCTTGCATTTGATTTAGGTTTGGGGGATTTATTTGCCACTACCATCTTTTCCTGTTAAGTTAAACTCCTAATTTCTTGGTTTCTGTGGAAGACAGTTATTTGGCTAGATGGCTCACTGGTCTAATCTGATATAGCATTTCCTATATAATTCCAAATGCAAATAATCTAGTGAAAATTCTGTGTTGCAGTACAAGGTGGTGGTCCTAACCTCATTAATTAATGCCAATTTCTGTTGTAAAGTAGCTGCCTGCTCCCCAGTACAAAACTTCTTGCTCTAAGGTAACCTGTGAAGGGGCTGCTACTTGAGGTTGCTGTACCCTCAGAGTAGAGTCTAAAACTTATGCCTTGTGCAACATGTCCGAAGTGTTTTGTTATTTAGTAGCAAAAATAATGTCTGTTTTATATTAAAAATGTTCTTTAGTCTCTCTGGTCTTCACATCCTCTCTTCCTTAGGAATATCCCCTGTTTTTGCCTCTGCTTGGAATAAAAATACCATTTAATAAAAATATCTACTGGAAACACCTTAGAAATATGACTGTTCAGGAAGTAAAAACTAAAAATGATCTCACTTGTGATGGTTTAATAAAAAATGGCCCATTCCAGAGCATTTTAGATCAGCCAGCTTATGTCTTAAACTGGGAGGGAGTGGAGGGAACCTAGTTATTGGCTTGATCTATTGAAGGTCAAGACTGCATTCATCTAGGTTAAAATAACAGACATAGTTCAAAATGGATTCTATGTGGATGAAGAAAGTTTAGATCCCTCCTTAGCAAATTGTTTTTAGTAGTAAATGTAGTTAGGCCTCTGTTGGGCAGAAACATTGCTGCTATATTAACTATCAGTACTAAATTACTTTTTTACACTTATAATCCTCTGCTTATACTCATTAACTTTACTAAGTGTTACATTAAGAAATTCATGATTGCCTAGGACATCATGGTTTTCACTATTGCACACGAAAGCCATTTGGCACAGTAGTGACAAAACACAGATCCTCATGCCCCGAAAGCACAAACTAAAGGAGGATTTGTAAGCAATATAGGACCTATCACACAAAGCTGAGCTGTTCTGACTTCACAGGTATACAAATACACACTATTATACACATAATACATTATAATACTTAAAAGGGTGAGAGTCCAAAGAAGTAGGCAACTGACTAAAAGTCAAGAGCAATACAGTATTATACATTATGCATACAAGTATCAAGCTTGACCCAGAATAACACAATATCCCTTAGAGAGACTTTCAGGTATATCCAGAAGGAATAAATTAAGTCTACATAAAGAGTAAAATGTTTAGTTCTGACATTTTGGGTGTTTTCCTTGTTAAACCAGTAGGTCTCATCTATCTCTTATTCAGAAAAAAGGGAAAGGAAGAATGGTCTGCTTAAGACTGTCCTGAGATTCAAGAGATCAGAGTTATATTCCTGGCTCTGTCACAGATTTTTTGTTACCTTGGGTAAGTCACTGAACTCTGCCTCAGCTCCATCAAACAGAGAATACCTGTCATGGAAGTTGTGAGGATAACTTCATTAGTGTTAGTGAGGATCTTGTACCAATGTCACAGCCCCATATAACAGGCACAGTCAGAAGATTATGCATGTTTATATGACTCATCTGCACATGTAGGCTGAGCTAGTGTCAATGCCTTTAAACAGCTCTAAATACATAAGATTTTTTTTCCACCCCTTCCGAGGCATGCAGATTATCCCTGGAGCTGTTTGGCTTATAAAGCAGCAAGATTTTGAAAATAACAGTGAAGAATAGTTATGTATTTGCATCAACATTCCCTTGACTAGCAAGAATGATTCCAGTTGTGGTCTTGCGTGAAGGTGTACAATTTGCATGGTACTGAGCTGCCACAAAATGATTCTGAACTGCCACAAAATGATCATATAATAATGTCAATCTTGTTGGATAGTGTGGTACAGCAATGTCCTTCACAGGGGCTTTTAGAGAAAGGATGCAACACCGTGCCTTCCTCTGAGCTTTGCTCCTACATACAAGACCTTCAGTTAGAACCAGCTGTTTCCGAAAGCTGTGCATTAACTGCAGGCTTTGCTTGGCTTTCAATCTTGGGTCCCAGTATCATACTTTTTTTCACAGAAAACATCTGCCCTTTAAGAAAGCACCAGTCTATCAAAATAAAACTTCTGTGTTGAAAAATAGCACTGAAAAAAGGCCATTTTTCAAACCTAAAGTGTTCAGCGGAATGTTGCTTTCTTGTGAGGAACATGTGGAGGAATTGTGGGGATGCAGTTGAGTCACTATGACAGTTCAGTTACTACCTCTTTAAAAAGTAAGTTTAAGAACTTCCCAGACAGCTGTTTAATCCTGGTACAATTTTTACATGTGATGAAGTGTTATAGAAGAGGCCAAAAGATATTTTTTTAACCTGCATACCACCATTTCCCACCCCCCATGGAAATTTGAAGCAGCAAGTCATGGTATCCCCTCATATGTTATTAAATGACATGAGTGGTCATCTATATCTCCTGCCAACAAAATAGGAAGGAATGAATTGAAGGATAAGCTATGGTATGTGGCTCCCACTTGTTGCTTGGGAATGTGAGAAGATAACAGAACTATAGGGTACTGGCTGAATTTATAGTCACCCCAGCCCTGAGTGGTATTGTACTTTGAATTACTGGCTAGTGTCAGTGTTCATACTCCATGTAGATATGTCAGAGAATGAATGGAGAAAAATCTCCTGGAGAAGATTTTGGAAGCAACAAGGAATTGCAAAAGGAATTTCAGAGACATTATTTATAAGTGTGTTTATTGGCTTCCCTTACATTGTTGATCCATTTAGTGAGAACTATTAGAAGAAAATACTGCATAATTTTTATAAAAGGCTTATTAAAAATTAGGGATAAAAAGAACCCTAGTCTAATAGCAATAAGTAATGCTGAAGTGTTAGATTAAGAGTGCATTCTATGGGTGGCTAATGACATTCACCCTTTAATCCCCTTGCCTCACAAAGTATATAAGATGCACATCAGTAACCAACTAATGCACACCCTGGCAGGGTTTGTTGCTATATTTGAATACATTTTTAAGTGGTCAAATGTTGAATATAGTTTAGTTTCAAATTAAGAGCTTATTACAGAAATTCAATCTAGCAATTCCCACTGCTTTGATTTTACTAACTTTACAGCTCAAGAGTGGTTCATGAATAGAATGGTCTTTTTTTATACATTCATAGATTATAAGGTCACAAGGGACCACTCTGATCATTTTAGTGAGACCTCCTGCATAACATAAGCCATGGAACTTCCCTGAATTATGGATAGACAGTACACCACAATTGGTAAATTGCTCCAGTGGTTAATTACCCTCACTGTTTAAAAATGTGTACCTTATTTCCAGTCTCAATTTTTTTAGCTTCAACTTCCAGCCACTGGATCTTGCTAGACCTTTGTCTGCTAGACTGAAGAGCCCTGTAATGAAATTTCTGTTTTCCACAAAGGTACTTAGAGACTTATCAAGTCACCCTGTAAACTTCTCTTAAGCTAAATAGATTAAGCCACTCAAGTCTGTCGGTGTAAGGCATGTTTGCCAATCCTTTAATCATTCTTTGAACCCTCTCCAGTTTTTCAACATCCTTCTTGAATTGTTGACACCAGAACTGTATACAGTATTGTGGGAGCAGTCACGCCAGTGCCAAATACAGAGGTAATATAACTTCTCTTCTTTACCGGATATTCTTTTATTAATACATCCAAGGATTGCATTAGCCCTTCGGCCACAGTCTTGCACTGGAAGCTCATGTTCAGCTGATTATCCACTATGACCCCCCAATCTTTTTAGAGTCACTGCTTCCCAGGACAGAGTCCCTCATTCCATAAGTATGGCCTGCATTCTTTGTTCCTAGATGCATGACTTTACATTTGGACATACTGAAACACACATTTTGTAAACTGAGCACAAGCAATCAGTGAGCCAGATTGCTCTGCATCAGTGACTGTCTTGTGGTGCTTATTTGGACAATTTAGGAAAACTCACTCAGTTATAGAAAGCCAAACTGATGTGTGATACCTTTTAGGCATTTATTGAACAGATTTTTAGATCTGCTCATAAATAAGGCAGCTCCAGTACCTCACATTAATTATTTATGACCCCAGTTACCTTAACTCCTTCAAGCTGAATCTTTGTGTCTATCTAAATCAGGATTGAAATTCACTGCACAGAAAAACAAATGAGAATGAAAAGGATCATTATGTAGAATAAATAGCAGATGACAGTTTGAAAAATCCATTGCAATTTGGCATTTCAAACCAACTTCCCTTCATTGGATGCATAAGGGCACATACAAGAGTTTAGTTGTTACAATCCCATTGCAATGAATGGTACCACTGAATAGTAATTTGCATTATCTCTCCCTTAAACCTTACCATAACAACTATAGCCTTTGGGGAGCCTTCACACATCCTAATGCAACAGACGGAATATTTAAAATATTTACTATTCTAAACCACACTATCATTCCCATGCCCAGTAAAAGCCACTACAAACAGTGGATGGCTGCTATCAAAGACATTTCCTACCTTAAGTATAAAGGGAAGCTGTAAGGTAGTCTCATATATCACTATGTTCTCAGCAAGGGAACTTTTTAGAAAGTGTGTGCTTAAATGGCTGTTTCCTGATGTGGCATCAGTGAATCTGTGGTCTGGAACTGGAGGACACATAGCAAATCAGTTTTTAATGTTGACCGCTGTAATTGATGGTAACAACATGTAAACTCTAAAGGATTCTTTATAACTATCACAAACATACAGCTAAAGGTAGCATAAAATCCCTCCTTTACCTGAAAAGGGTTAAGAAGCTCAAATAACCTGGTTGGCACCTGACCAAAAGGACCAATGAGGGGAGAAGATACTTTCAAATCTGTGGGGGAAGGTTTTTGCTTTGGGCTCTGTGTGTGTTCTCTCTGAGACAAAGAGAGAGAGACCAAGTAAGTAATCTAGCTCCTACTGAAATGATACATCTAATATTACAGAAATAATAAGTAATAGCAAGGAAATGCGTTAGATTATCTTTTGTTTTAGCTTATGAATTTTCCCTGTGCTAAGAGAGAGGTTTTTGTAACTTAAAAATTTTGCCTAGAGGGGAATTCTCTGTGTTTTGAATCTGACTGCCCTGTAAAATTACTTTCCATCTTAATTTTACAGAGGTGCTTCTTTTACTTTTTCTTATAATCATGTTCTGTTTTTAAGATCCTGATTGGGTTTTAGTGTCCTAAAAACCAAAGGGGCTGGTCGGTGCTCACCTTGGTTACTCTCAAGCCTCCCCAGGAAAGGGGGTGAAGGAGCTTGGGGGCATATTTTGGGGAAACAGGAACTCCAAGTGGCCCTTTTCGTGAATCTTTGTCTAACTTGGTGGTGGCAGCATACCATCCAAAGTCAAGGAAGAATTTGTGCCTTGGGAAAGTTTTAACCTAAGCTGATAGAAATAAGCGTAAGGGGCTCTTTCATGCAAGTCTCCACATCTCTACCCTAGAGTTTAGAGTGGGGAGGGAACCCTGACAATAATATTTAAAAAACATGTTAAATAGAACATTATTTAGGTTGCAAAATTAAGAACTTGACGTTAGGAAATGCTAGATTATGGTTACCCATGCAGCCTTAATTCAGCCCCCTTTGTGCATACAAATTATGATACAGCCTATGATTGCATTAGTACACACTTGTTTTTTTCTACAGGAGTCCTGCCTCGGCCAGGACCCAGGATGGATGGTGCTTGGGGCATGGGGCAGCTTTTCATTTTTGGTCTTATCTAATTAGTGGCTCAAACTTACTTACTGCACACCATCCAAGCCCTGTGCTGTATTGAATTATTCATCTCTTCATGGCCTTTTCTAGAAGGCTCATCACCACAGTATCTGAGTTCCTCACAACTAATCTCCACATCTCCCCTCTAACAAGCTTTATTCCTACTTGAAAGATGTGAGAGTGGGGAGTAACCACATAGTGAGTCAGTGTGAGGGCTAGAATTATAGTGCAAGACCTCCAGACTCCCAGTTACATGCGTAAAGCCCCAGACCACACTACCTTATTGTCAGAAGTGCTAAGCATCCACAGCCCCTGTTGACTTCAGTTGCAGTTGTAGTACTCAGCAATCTGGCAAATCAGGATGTAGGTGTCTCAACCGGGACACTCAGAAAATGAGCAACATGCGGTAGTGACCACCTGCCAAAATTTTGGTGTAAGTGACTTGTTTAGCTTCACAAAGGAAGACTGACAGAGAGAAATGAAATCTCTTGTGGCACTCACCTCTCTTAACTATGAGAATGTTCTTTCTCTTCCTACAATCCCATGCTTTGTTCACTGCACTTTCCAATTTCTAGAGCAAATGAGATAAAGATCCTACAAATAGCCTCGTTCACTACAGCTGGTTATCTTAGCTACCTCTTTGGGAAGGATGGATGTGTGTGTATCATATGGCTGGTGTCAGTGGGACTGACAGCTTCTACTAAATTAGATAAAACACCAGCTAGTTAATTTTCTGATCTTAAAAGTAAAATGTAAATTTAAAAAATCCTGATCTTATAATGTGAGGGATAGTTGATGGAATTCTCTCTGTCCAGAGCAGAATCTCTGCAACTGAAGGCAATTTACATCAGATGCTCCTGTCTCATAGCATCCACAGCCATGATGTCATAAATCCCCAAAATACATCACATGACAACCTTTGAAAAGTCATATTTTATGTGTCCAAAATATTTTAGAAATGAACATGTCTATCTTTAATGCTTCATATTGGATGTTTTCAGAGGATATTTAGAGTATGTAGAAAGAACAGGAGTACTTGTGGCACCTTAGAGACTAATAAATTTATTTGAGCATAAGCTTTCGTGGGCTACAGCCCACTTCTTTGGATGCATGGAATGGAACATATATTGAGGAGATACATATACACATACAGAGAGCATGAAAAGGTGGGGGTTTCCCTACCAACTCTAAGAGGCCAATTAAGTAAGGAAAAAAAACTTTTGAAGTGATAATCAAGATAGCCCAGTACAGATAGTTTGATAAGAAGTGTGAGAATACTTACAAGGGGAGATAGATCAGCCATCTATCTCCTGAATAATTTAAGATTAATAATTAAATATATATGGGAAGAGCCCTCTTGTCCAGGAAAAAAGCTCATTACAGGAATATGTAATGTAATCTCACCACTAATTTCTGAATAAACTGTAAACGTTGTGGCTCCCAAAACAAAAGGCTTCATCTTTGCAGACATGAAAATGCATGTCAAATTTTTAAAGAAACTCAATATTTTCTTAGATAAGTTTTCAAATGATTGCAGCTCCTTCCTCACTTGCTCATGTCAGGCACAATATGTGGAATGATGTTTCTAATAGTCTGGAGGAGTGGAAAAGGGGAACTCTGTAGCAGCTGGTCTTGCTGCAGTACTCTTCCCAATCTCTTCTATCGCCCCTACACCTGCCCAAACGTGGCCTCCTCCGTAACTCCTTCAGCTGCACAATGAGAGTGGAGAAGTGCCCCTACCACTACTTCCAAGGCAAAGATGGAACCTCATTTAGAGTAAAGCATTTTGTGAAAAGGGACACTTTCCAATAATGGGATTCCCCTGCATATAATATACCAGTAAGATATGCATTCCAATGGTGTTCCAGAGAGATGTTCCATTCCTTTAAATTTTAAACATAGTAACTGCCATTTTTAAGTCACTGTAATGGTCATTCACTGACTCTCAATTCTTGTTTATTCACTAAAGAAAAAAAGAGCCAGATCGAAAATTAAATGGAAAAAAAGGTTCTGAAATTGCAGTCATCAGTTCAACAATTTCCTCACTTTCTTTTTCTTGCCTATTTAGAATGCAAACTCTTTGGGACAGGACATTTTCAGATTCTGTGCCACTCATAGTGCTCAAAGGGGATAGAAACTTGCTGCAACTTACTGGCAGAGAATTCCTCTGTTGGAGAGGGTTTCCTTCCTCCTGGCACAAATGTTCCATCACTGGGCTTCCAAAAGGCCCCTTCAAAAGCGCAGATGGGGTTATTCTGCCATGGTCATTCTGCCCATGGACCCTATTTTAGCTGTACAATTTAAAACTCATTATCAGCAGCTCAAGGCTGCATTGGGCCAAGGCTGATGCCAGGAAATTGGTATGTTTGTTCAGTGCCTGGCACAATATTGTTTGGAGCCTTTACGAACTATTGTAGTACAAATAATAAACTATTGAAATTTTTGGGATTTAAACTCTTCCATTAAAGTTGCTGGATGTTATCTACATCATCTGGGCTGTTTTGAAAACATAAGATGATAATGGGAGAAGTGTGTTAATTTGTTAGAGCTGACCTTATCTAACCCATTCATAGATATTCTTCGTGCCTTCACTTGTGAGTTATGATAGGTCATGCTTAAGTCATGTGTAACAGGGTGAGACTCATCACTGCAGTGCCTCCTGCTAGCCATCCTGGGAATTAGCTTTTGTTTCGCTGGAGTGCCCTCGTCTAGTGGCGTCTCACCCATCGTCACTCTCGCCTACACCTCTAGGACCCACATTGCTCCCCAGATAATGGTGTCCTCTTCTGGACACAGCCCTCTGGCTGTGCCCCACTCGGTTCTCTCCCTCCTTCCAGGGGACCTGAAAGTCCTCAGTCCAGCCACTTGTCTCGGTGGCAAACTGCAGACTCTGATCTAGCCTCTCACCTCAGTGGCAAACTGCAATCCATGCATTGGCCACTCCCCTCAGTGGCAAGTGGGGGAGGAAGGGGCAAAAGGGGAGAGAACCCGGGCCCGCCCACTACTCCAGGTTCTGACCCAGGGACTCTATAGCCAGCAGCCACATACTGCCTCTCCTCCTACTCCGCCATCTGTTTCCATGGGCCCCTTCCCCGCAAACCTCACACCTTCTCTGCCCTTGTATCAGGGCCTCAGTCTGGCAGCCCTCAGGCTGGAGCTCCTTCTTGCTCCCCTGACAATGCCCAGCACTTCTCTGTCCAAGGTGCTCTCTCTCAACCCTACTACAAGGCAGCCAGTCCTCCTCCCTTGACCTCCAGGAAGAGGTTGCCTATTTTCTGCTCAGCAGCCCGTCTTATATGGGCCAGTCTGGCCCTGATTGGCTGCTTCATTAAGTCTTCTCTCTCTTCTAATTGGCTGGGTTCTCCACATGGCTGCTTTAACCCTTCTTCTGCCTGTGTGGGTCAGCGGCCCCACCACACATGAAATTGTTTTTCTTAATACTATGGCCACTAGGATATGTTTCCTATGAACAACATTCTTGGGGCTACAGTGTGGCTCCTGGACGAGCCCTTTTGACATGCCTGGATGCTGCAATAACAGAGGCAAATGGTATCCAAAGAGGATGATAGTACAATATACAGGTTACCTGACTTCCCAACTCCTTCCCCTTCTAGGAGTGTTGTTTCAGTCTCAGTCGGTTTCTCTCTCCCTACTTTGGAAGTGCTGTTGGTAGGCTAAAATGGATGGTTTCAGTTAAAGCTGTGCAAAAAATAAGCAATAAATAATTGATAAGATGAATTTTACCTTTTTTTCCTTGCAAGTTGTTATGAAGCTTATAAAAGTTCAGGAATTTATTTTTTGTTACTTGAATATTTTATGTGAAAAACTCTTGGTCTGCAGCTTTTGTGAGCAGCTAGTGATGAGCAGTTGCAAATTTGAGCTGTCTTGATAGGTTTTGTTTAGTCACCTGTTTTTTTTCCTGTTCCCAAACTAAATGAGTGAACTTCTAGAATCAAGTGTGTAATGAAAATACTCAAGTTTTTTACTAAATCAAAACTTGCTGAAAATATTTGTTTAAAATTATCTATTTCCATGAATAAGCTAACCAGTACAGCTGGTGCAGTCAAGAGGGAAGTTGGCAATGATGTCCAGGCATTCCCCCTCTCCATGTCCTTCAGCACTGGCCCACTCGGACGGAGAACCTACTCACTTCCAAGCTCTCAATGCTCGAGTCACCGAAGCTTGGCTCCTCCATGGTCTTCAGTCTCGGAGACCTCAGAGTCAGAGTCTGACTCCTACCACTCTTGGAGGAGTAGGAGCTGACAATCGAGGTCAGGGAGAGACAGGTGAGAGTCCTAGGAGTGGCCACCACAGTGGCAGAATCCACCACAGTGGCCATTCTGGACCCCATGGGCCTTCCACCAAAGCCAGGGAGGGATCCAAGTGCACCACTCTGCAGTGTCTTCCGTGGCCTTGGCCACGTTTGTCCTGCCATTAACCGTGCAGCTCGCCTCATCGCCTGCCCACACGCCAGGACCAACCTCAGCACCGACCTTGGCATCGGTGACTCAACCTTGGCACCAGCACCGATCTCGGCACTGACTGCTGCACTGGCACTGACAGCATTTTTAGCACCAGTGATGACCCTGGCACCGATAACTGCACAGACAATGGCCCTGCCACCTTTGTCAGCTCGGGCAGCTGGTTTGGCACTGGCTCCATTGGTGGTACCACCAGTGTTTCTGATGCCTGTACCAACGCCAAGTTCGGCGTCGACAGCCCCAGCACCGACAGGCACTCTGTCAGCACCAACGTTCCCCCAAGACTCATGAGAGTCCTGGGACCCCTTGGGACCTGATGGCAGGGAGCATCCGCTGCTCATAGGGGCTTCTTCCTCCTAGTCGCCAGATGAGGGATTGGCAGGCACAGCCATAGCTCTGGTGCTTGAGGACAACAGAGTGCTACAACAGTTGCTGTGAAGGGCTGCTCAAGGTCTGGGCATGAAGGCTGAGGAGGTAGTCAAGGAGGCTGATCCCATGGTGGAAATCTTACCCCTCCTCAGGACCTTCTCATATTGCCCTACCACTTATTAAGACTATTGTGGATACTACCAAGACCCTGTGGGAGATTCCAGCTTCCTTGCTGACCACCGCCAAGAGCAAGGCCTTATTTCGTACTGTCTCTTGTTGTGGTCGCTGCTAACCAGCATGAGCAGCAGAGTTTCCAGGGGCCCTCCCCTAAAAACAGGGAGGCTAAGCAACTAGACCTTGTCGGGAGAAAGGTTGACTCTACAGGAGATCTTCAGTTCCGTATTTCGAACCAGCAGGCCATTGTCAGCAGGTACTCATACATCACCTGTGCGGTGATGGCCAAATTTATGGAGCTCCTCCCTTCAGTCTCCTGAGCCAAGTTCTTGGCCTCGGTGGAGAAGGGGAAGCAAGTCTCCCGGGCTTCCCTACAGGCCATGTTGGATGATGCTGATGCCACCACTAGGTCATGGCTACTGGGGTGGCCATGAGAAGGGGCTCCTGGCCCCAAGTCTCGGGGCTCCCTTATGAGGTCCAACAGACCATTCAGGACTTCCCTTTTGAGGGACTTCCCTTTTGAGGGTGTGACTCTTTTCTCTGAAAAGACATACAAGAGGCTGCATACTCCCACCACACAGCAGAAACATGTCAGGCTGCAACCTACTCCGAGATTCCATCAGCAGAACTGCCAGGATAGTTCTCGGAGGAGGAACAGGAGAGACAGGAAAAGATAACATGCATCTTCAAGCCATGGCTCTGGCCAACCCAAACCACCTTCTGGCCCCAAACCAGCCTTTTGAAGGTGCGGTCAAGGACTGGCTCTGCCTCACCTTACCTTTTCCTCCCAACTGTCCCCTTTCTACCGTGCATGGTCCCATATCACTTTGGACCACTGGGTGTGCCGCACGGTAGAGAGAGAATACTATATCCAATTCTGTGCCATCCCGCCCTTCCACTCCCCTTCCCTGTCCCTCTTCAGGGACCCTTCTCATGAGTAGCTCATTATCCAGGAGGTTCAGTTGCTCCTATTGCTAGGGGCAGTGGAGGAAGTTCCTCAGGAACACAGGGACGAAGGCTGTTATTCCTGATATATCCTAATACCGAAAGGCCTGAGGCCACCTTTGGCTATCTTGGACCTGAGAGAACTCAACAAGAAACTCAAGTTCCTCATGGTCTCCTTGGCCTCCATCATCCCCTCACTGGATCCAGCAGACTGGTATGCCACCCTTGACTTTAAGGATGAATATTTTCATATCACAATCACTTAGCTCCACAGGAAGTACCTCAGGTTTGTGGTCAACAGTACACACTACCAATTTACTGTTCTTCCATTCAGCTTGTCAGCAGCACCTTGAGTTTTCACCAAGTGCATGGCAGTCATTGCCGCATTCTTGCGAAGGCACCACGTACAGGTGTTTCCATACCTCAATGTCTGGCTGATCAAGGGCCGCTCCAGGATCCAAGTGGAAGTGCAGATCAGATTAATCAGAGCCACTTTCGACAACCTTGGTCTACTTCTAAAGAAAGCAAATTTGACTCTATCTCCTGTCCAGAGGATAATGTTCATAGGGGCAGTACTGAACTCGACGCAAGCCAGGGCATACCTGCCAGAGGCAAGGTTTCAGGCCCTGAACAATATAATTCGAGGCCTCAGACAGTTTCCCATCACCACAGTGAGGAACTGCCTGAAGCTTTTCGGACACATGGCTGCCTGTACCTACGTGGTACAGCATGCCAGACTCAGGCTTCAACCTCTTCAGTCTTGGCTTGCATCAGTGTATCACCCAGCCTGGGACAGCTTGGACAGGACCCTGCCTTGCCTGGTTCTTGACTCCCTCCTGTGGAGATTGACCCTCAGGAGGTATGCTCAGGGGTTCCCTTTGCCACCCCACAGCTGTCTCTGTTGCTAGTGACAGACACATAAGACTTAGGCTGGGGAGCTCATCTGGGAGATTGTAGGACTCAGGCCTCTGGTCCCAAGCAGACCTGGGTCTTCACATCAATATCAGAGAGCTCAGAGTGGTGCACCTAGCATGCCAGACCTTCTATGCTTACTTAACTGACAATGTGTATCAACAAATAGCACGATGTACCCTCCTCTCCCCTGTGCCAAGAAGCCCTCATGCTCTGGGACTTCTGTGTAGAACATTCAAGACAACTGCAAAAATCATACCTCCCTGGGGTACAGAATGAGCTGGCAGACATACCCAGTGGCGGTCTGGGTATTCGGCAGCGGGGGGTCCTTCACCCACTCCCGGTCTTTGGTGGCATTTTGGCGGCGGGGGTCCTTCAGTGCTGTGGAAGACTTGAAGTGAGTGAAGGACCCCCCCACCACCGAAGTGCCACTGAAGACCCGGACCGCCGCTGGGCATTCGAATCGGGCCCTGCAGTTCCTGAAGCTGGCCCTGAGTGAGGCCTAGGGGCCATGGCATGAGCTGGCACCTGCTCTGCCAGCATCACAACCTAGTTATCTTGTGCATATGTACTATGTATGAACCTTGGCAGTTTATTTGTGGATGATATCCACAAAGTTATTGTAACTCTATTCCTTCCATAATCAGTTAACAATGTCATGCATTAGGATATAGTTAGCCAAACAATTCTCTTTCAGAGTTCTGGTGCATGGGTAGTACTGAAGAACCAGAAAGGACTAGATTTCTATCTCCAGTTTTATTTACTTTTTGCATTTATCATAAGGCTCCTGTCAGGACTACATGAATAATTTTAAACAAACTGAGCTTTAAGTCTTCTCTTAACAAGTGTTTTCTAGCTTTCCCACCAGACACTTAACAATGATTCCTCCAAACACAGCATTCATCACAACTGGATTTGTTAACTCATTTCCCCCAATAAAGCTTAAACCTAAGACCTTACTTTCCCAATTTCCTTTTTCCAACCATCATTCAGTGCCCCATTAATGTTCTTTTTAAATGGCTTATTGGAGCATCACAGATTCTTTATACTCTTTTCTGAAGCATGGCACTGAATCTACTCTTGAGACAAAGATCAAATGATGCTATTGTTAACAGTATTGCTTTCAAATCACTCTGATTCTAGGGTCTGAGAACAGCTCAAAAGTTATTTTTTTCTGCCAAGGTGACTAAGGCAAATTCACAAATGCACTTGATAGCTTTACTAACAAGCAGTAACAATCCAAGTTAATGGCAGCACATATATTGTCATCATTTCAAATAGAGTATAACATCTGACAATAAAATTCCATTATGGGGAGCTAAGGACATATGCTTTTCTGATCAGATTCTTGGCAATGTGGACATTAACTTCAGTTGTAATTTCCTGCTAAAATTGGTGGTACGTAGGACCCAGGCTGTGAGAGGAAGGTAGAATGGAATACACTAAACTGGTGCTGCAGTCCCTGGCTGGACTGTGGTACCGTACTTAACACATTGCTGACTGGTCTGTTGTGTTATGCATTACCAGCAGATGTATTATATTATGTATAACGGAGGAGAAAAGCAAGACTGTTTATTAAGTAAAGCAGATATAATTAAGATACAGTATGACTTCCTTCACTTCATATCTGGGTTCAAGAAATAGAAGGACTCAGAAAAAATGGAAATTCCTGCACCATGTTGTTGGTGATTTAAGGGTTCGATGAGTCAAGGGGACTAGTAATGGTATTAGGAGCTTTTCATTGCTTCATCACTAGTTTGAATATAGCCCAATTCAGTAGTGACCAAAGACTGCCATGTGACAGCTATTTGATGTTTCATGTCCAGTTCCCAGTGGATAGATATTCCTGTAGAGACCCACACCACCAAAAAAAATATTAATCAGCACCATTGCTGGCAGTCTGAGCAGTTAATGACTGACTGAGAACAGACAACCTACTTATAGGGGTCCCTCCAGGTCAACACTGCAATATATTGGTAGAGGTAGAGCAATGCTTTTCAACCGGTTGTCCACGGACCCCTTGGGGGAAGGAGGGCTCAGATTATGTCTAAGATTTTCAAAAGGGTCTGCACTTCCATTTGACATTTTTTAGGAGTCTACAAATGAAAAAAGGTTTAAAACCATTGCATTAGAGCAGTGGTTCCCAAACTTGTTCCACTGCTTGTGCAGGGAAAGTCCCTGGTAGGCTGGGCCAGTTTGTTTACCTGCCACGTCCGCAGGTTCGGCCGATTGCAGCTCTCAGTGGCCGCAGTTTGCTGCTCCAGGTCAATGGGAGCTGCTGGAAACAGTGGCCAGTCCATCCCTCAGCCCGCACCACTTCCAGCAGCTCCCATTGACCTGGAGCAGTGAACTGCAGCCACTGGGAGCCGCGATCGGCCAAACTCGCAGACACGGCAGGTAAACAAACCGGCCCAGCCTGCCAGGGGCTTTCCTTGCATAAGCGGCGGAACAAGTTTGTGAACCACTGCATTAGAGCAATATGGAGAAACTTGTAATGCCACTGGGTACTTGCTGGTCCTGGACTTAATGTCCAGTTCTGTTATTCTGATACCTTTCATGAGAATTACATTGTCATTTTTAAAAACTAATGTATTAAGCCAAAATATGTGGTCTCTCTTCAAATACTGTGCTGATTAGGTCATCATAAACCAAGTGTGTTAAAGATTTCAAGCTAATTAAGTTGACTCACGTCTCTCTCTTCTGTCCTTGAGAAACATTCATTGTGATACTAGAAACACTGATTAATCTGTCTGTTAGCTTTCTGGTATTTCTGGGACCTATACAAAAACTTGTTTCCCTTCCTAATAGGAAAATCCAGACTGATGAAATGTACCAGTTGTGTGAGTGCATCTTGTCTGAGTCAAATGGGGATTTTCACATCCTTTGTAAGAGAGACTTGCAAATGCTTTGTCTTCAAGTTTTAAAAAAAAATCCACAATTTAACTGAACAACAAAAACACATTAGTGATGTCAGTAACTCCCTCACTGTGATTGCACTAAGGTGCTTCTCTCCTTGCGCTGTGATGTGTGCATAGATTCTCAGATTAAACTGTCCTGGAGGAATTACAGAGTACTGGAATGGAATAAAAAAAGACAGTAAAGCTGCAGAAGTATCAGAAAACATTTCCTGTAGATCAGATCAAGGAGAGAAAAATAAATCAGTGTCTGGCCAGCAGAACACTTATAGCACAATATGGGTCATCTCTGCTGGCCTATAAAAGAGCTCTGATTCATACAGTAGTCAAGCTTAGCTTCTCTGTGGTAAAATAATTTGTTAAAATAACAGATGGAGCTCTGACATTCTTCTGTAGTCACGAGGAATAACATGGAGCAGGATTAATTTCTGAGGCTGTACGAAATCAGACTAGCTTATCTTTTTAAAATGCTCTGAAAATGGAAACTCCTAGGGGGCTTTTGTCTCGTGTTAGCAAAAAAAGGCAGCAGTAGCTCCAGGAGAGAATTTCATTCCAGTGCATCTTCTAAGCTCTTCAGAAGAGAAACCCTGGTTTTATGTAGAAATGAATATTTGCAGGAGTGGGACACCCTTTATGTATACATGTTAGCAGATCTACAGCATTGTGATTCCTCTGTATTGGGTGGAGATTGTAGTTTGCAGAAAACTCTTTGGCCATCTGCTCAAGAAGGCAAATTCTGCCCTCTCCCTAGCTGACCTTCTAGGATCTGCTGGACTGGGCCTCTGCTATCTTGCACTTCCTAGAATTTTCAGCAACAAGGCTTTTTTTCCTAGCTTAATTTAGGACTTCATCTTAGGAAAAAAGAAATTCCCAACCCAAACACTTAATTAAGGTTTCAGTCATGTGACAATACTTTGGATGTAAATGACCTTTCAAGAAGGATGGAGTTGATTAAACAAAATCCAAAGTGGTAGAAACACAGTACTTTAAAAGTTAAAGTCACACTACCACCACAAGAAACAGCTGACTTTCAGATATTGCTAACACATCTCTAACTCTGCCCCAATGGAGACAACAAAAAATAAAACTCATACTTGTGTTTGTGAGGCGCAACATTCAATCATACTGAATGGCCCTCAAGAAATGCAAATGAAGTGACTGTATTGCTGCAGAAAAAAATTGACTCTCTGCAAAGTAGCTATAATAGAACTAATTCAAAATGTGGACACTTCCAGATTCACTTTTTGTACACACACCCAAAATCCTAGGCTTGTACATACTTGCACACAGGGAACACCACTTCCAATTTCACAACTGATATGAGCACTGCTCCTTTTTGAAATTCAAATGTGGAGAAATTGTGTATCTTTTCGTCAGTCAAATTATGCAGTTACATTCATTTTACCTACCTTTAAGTTTCTAACATTAGTAATTTCAAAAAAATGTTTGTGTACATATATGTGTGGTTATGTCCCACATCAAGATAAAAATGGATAATGGAGACGTTCCTCTGCCCCATTACATATTAGGAAATATATGCCTATGATGGTAAACTGTGAACTTCATTGTGATGGTATTTGTCAACAGGAGCCAATCTGAAGTAATCTTTCAGGCCAGCTGGTCATGAATATTTGGACAGCTGGTCCATAGCACAATTCAACAATCTTACCATTGCTCTCTTAACTGACTTACATCAGTAAAAGATGTCCAACTAAACACAGGCTTTTTTAAACCAAATTGCAAAAATAACATTGCAATATTTTCTAAACCAATTCGAGAACGTAAACACACTAACTTCTTTAGGGCTGTTAAGGTTGTAGCGTGGTGTGGTTTGCATGTGAGACTGTGGCTTCTTGTAGAAGTATGACCTTTGAATTTTGCAGGTTTTCAATTTTTGTTTTCAATCTTAACCTTTTTAAAAAGTATTATAGCCTTAATTTCATAACCACGAAGATTTTTGCATGTTCAGCTTCATCTAATGCTTCCTACTGTATATGCTCAAGGGATCTAATAGAATCATAGAAATGTAGGACTGGGAAGGATCTTGACAGATGCCTGCACTGAGGCAGGACTAATTATTATGTAGACCATCTCTGACAGGTGTTTGTCTAACTGGCTCTTAAAAACTTCCAATGACTGAGATTCCACAGCCTCCTTAGGTAATTTGTTCCAGTGCTTAACTACCCCGACAGTTAGGAAGCTTTTCCTAAAGACTAACCTAAATCTCCCTTGCTGCAATTTAAGCCTGTTACTTCTTGTCTCCAATTTATTACTCTCCTATTTATTATAATTTATAATATTAAATGAGCATCACAAAACTTCTGGAGAAGGATTCACTTATTGATGCTGAACATGTTTCTATGTTTCATAAGGACTCCAAACTACATTTAATAAATATGGCATGCATATTCACACAATGCACAATTAACCTATGAAAATTATTGCCAGGGGATGTTGTGATGGCCAAAAGTATAACTGGATTAAAAAAAGATCTAGATAAGTTCATAAAGGGTAGGTCCATCTGTGGTTATTAGCCAAGATGGTCAGGGATGCAACACCTCTAACTACCAGAAGTTGGGAAGGAAAGATGGGGTGGATCACTCCAACTGCCTTGTTCAATACACACACCCTGAAGCTCTGGTACTGTGCATTGTTGGAGATAGGATACTGGGCTCGATGGACCATTGATCTGACCCAGTATGGCAGTTCTTATGAAATACAGATTCTTTTGATATGGTGTAGGACTTAAAACCACATCATGTAACATATACTTAGGAGTTCAAAACGTGGTTCATTAGTGGATACCTTTATTCAAAAAGGTGATGTAGGACTACTTTAGAATCAGTGCTGCTCAAGCACAGACTCTTGATTATGATGGGTGCACGTGAACCATGTTTATTTTCATGTTGATGAATTTCCTTTCAACAAAGCCATTGGATTCAAACTTTAATACTACATGGGGTTTGATTTGACCAGGGGTCCCTAGTTGAAAGTCATTTTAAATGCAAAAAGACAGCTGCAAACTAAGATAGTGAATTATTCTCTCTTATGCCTCTCTATTCTATGCAGAGCCGGTGCTAGGCATAAACAGACTAAGTAATTGCTTAGGGCCAAAAGCAACTCAAGGGGGCCCCCTATTTGATTTTTTTATTATGAGTTTGGGGGTGGAAATATTTCTGTTTAGGGCCCCCAATGGGCTAGCACTGCCTCTGATTCCATGCAGAACATAGGGCCTTCACCACTGCCTTCCATCTTCGCTGGTCTCTTGGTGCTGTTTAGATTTCAGTCCTGCTTCTATTGTGCATTTCCACATTATCCTTGGTCTACCTTATTGCCCTGTGCCCTGGGGATTCCAGTCAGACACCTATCTTGATATGTTTTTCTATGTCCTAACCGTCTCCATTTTGGTTCCATAGTTATGATTTTAGTTTTTTCAGTACTGATGTTCACCTATTCCTTGTTCCTAGGCCTAAGGATCATTTATTTTGGCTTGCATGCCTCTTCGGTATGGGATGTCTCCTGCAAAATCAAAGTTTTCTAAGATCTTTGTGAAAGGCTATTGTATGCCACTTGGGTGTTCTGTTTAAAAAACAAAAACAAAAAACTAGACACCCCACCAAATTAGTGATTATTAATAATGATCAGATGTCAATGTCATTTGTATTTGGAATGGGTACCAGAAATATAAACATTATTTTAAAACCAAAAATGATAGTACCTTAACATCAAAAAGGACATTCTAAAGACAGATGAAATAGTCCAAACTCCAGGTGAAGTAGCCTAAACAAATATGGTGACTGACAGTACTTCAGAGCCTTGTAGGAGGGGAGCTAATAAAATGAGTTAACTGGCTAGACAATGCTCTCTCTAAACTGTCTTTGCTAGAAACTGCAACACTGACAGGGTTTGACTTTGGCTGTTGGAACGCCAGAAATCTTCTGTGATATAGAACACATTGAACAACCCACTTGTTCCAGGATGTATTTTAAGGGTAGTCTGTAATTGTTTTCTCATAGTGTCTGCAATGCATTTTATTTAACAACCTGCTCTCTCTCTATTTTGTTAACTAAAAATTACAACTCTTCTGGTTTATGTAACCTGAACTAGGATTTGAGTGTTCAGTTTGACAAATGTAATGCCTCATGCTCTTCCAGGGAACAAAACTGTGTCTCATCACAAGGAAGATGGCTCAACATGATTGCCTGTATATGTTTTTAACTTGTAGTCACTATTTCTGGGGCAAAAATAGCTCATGATCCTGATAATCTTTTCAAGTATCAAGAATCATATTATGTTATAATTGTTCTATTCATGGCCCTGGAGATAGTGTTATAATCTGAAATTTTATAATACTACTGAAATCTTCAATTATAGTGGGATGAAAAACAATAATGCTGATATGGGGTTGTGGGTGGAAGACATCTGCTGATTTGCCTGAAGATTCTGTAGTAGGAAAATGGATAATATAACAATACTATATCTGGAGAATATGGAACTAATCAATTCTGATGAAAAAGTGTTTGGTTTTGTTAAGCATAGCTATCCAAAACTTCCATATTAGGTGTTGTATTCCACTGGAAACTGATCTGCCTTCTGTGCACTACAACTTAAAATGTCTAAGAGACAGTAGCCAATTTGTTCTCAACATTGCTACAACTTATTACAATACAGTGTCTTCTCTTTTTATGGAGACTTTTCTGTTAATTCTTTTTCTTCACATATATAAAAATTCTTAGGCAAAATATATAGTAGAATGTATGTAGAATCATAACTAATGTTACAAACTGAAAAGTTGGTCTAAATTTTCAATCCTGCATTACCTAATGGTTTAACGTGGAAACTACGTTAAATTAGTCAATATCCCATACTCAAATGTTAGCACCCCCCCCCCCCAATTAACCTCAGTGCTGTTTCTTCTCATGCCTGTAGGTTAGAAGCCATTTCAATAACCATATCTGTTTTTTCAAGAAGTGTTAAAACATCTTAACTCTGATCCTTGAGATTTCTTGCATGAATGCAGATGATATCTTTTGCAGGGACATCTCTATTGGATACCAAAGCATGCTTGTCATCCAACCACATCTCTCCCTTTTTCAAGTCTATTTTATATTTCTAGACACTGTTTAGATTGCTGTGAAAGCTGTCTTCCCTTTTTTCCAGTAGCAGACAGCTACCTAAGTAAACTTGGTGCTGTCTTCGGCTGTGAAACATCATGCAGATTCATCACTCTTAAATTTACTATCCTCAGAGTGAACCTGGAACACAGTCATCTGTTCAGTAATGTTAATCGTGTAGATTTTACAATTATTCAACAACTTGAGTTGTTGGTGTCACTAAGCATAACCCTACGTAACTCGGGAGGGTGGAAGGCCACAAGAGTATGGAGCCTTCCTGGTTTTAGGCCTCAGCAGACAAGAGTCCCTCCATGTTTGAACTTTAATCGACCTAAAAGGCCAGGTGTAACAGCCGTTATCAGTTGCAACAGTTCTAACTGGTCTAAAGCAGAAATAATGAGGCCTGTGCACCTTTAGCAGAAGGACAAGATAACTTGCAGAAGGAAAACTTACTAACGAGCTGCCATGGCCAAGATTACTTAATGCACCTGCGCTTACGTAATTGCTACAGGGGGAGGAAGGAGGAGGAGGGAGGGGAAACGGGGGATTGCTAGTCAGTGAGAAAAGTTCTCATGGATATAAAGGAACAGACTGCTTGTTTTAGGTGTGCTTGATCTGAGTCAATCTCCCTGCACCGCTTTGAGATCTCAAATAAACTTGGTTTGCTTCTCCACCCTGGTGTGTTTATTGGCGCAGCACACCAGGCGACGGACCTCCCCGCTGTTGCTTGGCCTCAGGCAGTTATCTGCCGGCAACAGTTCTTGGCGCCCAACGTGGGGCATTGAGGCTAAAATTAGCCGTGCCTGGATCCCTTCTGGTGGTCGACGGATTGCGGCGACGACCGACGCCCAGCGCGCACCGGTGACTTCACCGGGGGCCTCGGCGGAGACGCAGTTTGACTGACCCCAGAGGGCACAACGGTGCAACGCGCTCGAGTAGTGGAGAAGCAGTTGAGGGCGACGGTGAGGAACCGGTCCCTTGGATAAGGTAGGAACAGTCCAGTGGTCTGGATTTTTGCCTGTTATGACCTGGGGACGCCCAGTGTCACCCTAGGATATGGGGCAGGGACAGAGTACAGGCAGGACATGGTGTACACCCTTAGAATGCATTCTAGCGAATTGGGAAGTGCTTGGATCAGATCCACTAACTAAAAGCAAACTAAAAAGTTCTGTATAGTAGATTGGCCTCAATATCAACTAGAGGACCAGAAAGGTGGCCACTGGAAGGATCACTTAATTATAACACGATCCTCCAATTACTCCTGTTTTGTCAGCAAATGGGTAGCTTCTGAAGCTGTTTGTGTGGAGAGCTCTTGTAAAAATACCCCACTGTAGCTCCAGTTCTTCCCTCTGTCTGGCAGAGTGCAAGGATCCAAAAAGCAGGTTAGGGATAGTGCAGGGACAAAGGAGGGACCTGTCTAGAAAAGGGAGACCCTATGTCCTAGTGCACTCTCTCCCTGTTGTAGCTAAAAAGCAAGATCAGATGCAGAATGGTACTGGGGGCCAGTGTGAGTGACTGTTACCGGAAGACGCCCAGAGTACCCTGTGAAGCAAAAGCTCGTGACCAGGACTACTCTAACGCAAGCCCGGTAACTAGTGGATCTTTAGGAGGTACGACCCATGGTGGGCTGACTTGGCCTGGCATCGTCCGGTGAGGAAGCTGCCTGGGTCTAGGAGTGTGTGTACCCATCTTCCCTTCCCCTTTCCTTTCCGTGTGGGCTACTGACAGTCTGATCATCTCACTGGATGCAATCAGAGTAAGCGGCGCCGTCTCCCAGAGACTAGCCGACGCTCTTTGCTGAAGGGAGGTGTAGGAGGGTCGTGGCCATCCTCGTTAGCCTCTCCTGTGTGAGTACCCTGTAGGGAAAAATCCTTAGTTTATGAGCCGCTAGCGCAAACAGGGCACCCTCCCTGTGTGTGTAAGTGGAAAATGGGTGGGGGACAGTCTAAACATTCCACCTCACCCCCTAGGGTACCCCAGCATATTACATGTACGTACATTATGGTTCAACAACCTGCAGGTATTTAGAGAAATGGAATATTTACACGTGTGAAAATCCATCTAAACAATGCCCACTAGAAGGTACTTCAATCTAGATAAGATCGTACATCTAAGAGGAGCGTTTAATCACCAAAAAGCCCTGACACAGGGTGAGCAAATTTGTCTATTGAGGAAAGGAACGGGTTAATTTAAAAATCATCTTGGCCCAGGGATGGAAGGGGGGGATTGCTCTGCGTTCAAGGTCCAGAATCAAAGCAGACTACGCTAAGTACAAAGAAAAACTGCTTTCGGCCCCAGCTGGCTGTGAAGGAAAAAAAAATATAGACAGAGGCGAACCAAAGGCAATACAATTTACAGAACTAAGATTACATTTGCAAAGCTTAACTGTCCAGTAAGATCCAACAGTGTGCCTTTGTGACCCCGGAGCCGGTGTGGCTTGGTGACACTGAAGAAGCCGCAGGCAGCTGACCTGGACTGGAATCTCTGAAAGAGACGCTGCAGA
Organism: Gopherus evgoodei; assembly: GCF_007399415.2. Lineage (NCBI taxonomy): Eukaryota > Metazoa > Chordata > Testudines > Testudinidae > Gopherus > Gopherus evgoodei. The sequence continues at coordinate 92,137,702 of NC_044328.1, forward strand.
AGATTCCAGGGTGCAAGAGAACAGCCCTTCAAAGGGCGGAAGCATGTTAGAAATTCTGGACAAGCTGTATACAGGATAATCTCCTGTCCACCTCTCCCCCCTTCTCTGAACATTATACACAGAAGTGGCCAGTCTGGACGTACGTGTGTGGGTATGAAAGGGGCTTGGGGCATTAATGTTTTCCTGAGTGATGAGGGAGCGTTCCCAACACTCTCCATTGTTGTTTTATTATTTTATTAATGAAGCTTTAAAATTCAGTTATATGGTGTGTTTTCTTTATCTTCCCCCAACGATCCTGTAGTGTCAGCCTGATCACCTGACATGAGGGATAGATTGGTAACAGAAATTTGTCACAGTTTGGTGAGCAATTAAGAAGTGGGGAGCTCTGCAGAATTTACACCATCTATTTGTTTTACCCTTGTTATTTTGAGTTTGCTTTGCTTGGTACTGTTGGTGTTATATGTTGAGAACTGCATGAGTAAAAGTGAGTCCTAATAGGATAAGAAAACACTATCTGGTTCTGGTTCTGTTCTGTTTAACCGGTTACTGTTGTTTTCCTGCTCTGTTCATTTGGGCGTTAGGAGTGTGGGCGGAACTGAACCTCTCGTTCGTAATTCCTCGGAGTGGAAGCCATGCGTGCGAGGAAGCTCTGAGGTCAAATTGAGATCCTTCTGTCCCGTCCCCTGTAGCGGTCAGTGTATAGAAGTGGGAAAGTCTGGCTTAGACTGTAATTCCTCTGCTCTCTGTGTAATTCTCTTTTCTGTTTAAGTGTCAAACAGATGAATGAGTCTCTGGGTAAATCCTCTAAAAATAGTCCTTTAAATTATATGTTAAGTAAATGGCCTTTGCCCAATGGGCCATGTGTTTTTGTCCAGGTGGCAAGCCTCATGAAGGAGGACTTGGGGAGTCTTGTGAGTAAGAATGTTTAAGGGAAGAGACCAGGAGGGGTGGGGGCTAGATGAGAAGCCCACCCTCCTAGCTAAACTGGTAGTGGAACAAGTTGGTGCCCATGGAAGGGACGGTTCAGCAAGAAAAGCAGGATCGGGCCCAGGCAGGCAGGCAACAGAGAGAGAGAGAAAGAGATTGAAAAGCAGGCTGGAAAACTTTAAGGGTGTAGTGGAAGGAAGGAGTCAGTAAGTGTAAGCATGGAGATTTCAAATACCCAGGACTTACTTGGAATGGTGATTTAAGTTGATAAAAGTGGCTGTTGGGAGACAAGCAAGTGATTTAAGGGAGAGTGAGAAGTTAACTCTGTAGTTGCTGGAGAAAACGGCAGTTGAACTTTGTAAAAATGCTAAAGAAAAAAAGTTTTTGGTGTCTGTGAAATGTTTGTAAATAAATTCAGGCAAAGAAGTTATTGGATTGCAATCATTTGGTGTGGCTATGAACAATTTAGTTGAATTAGCTGAAGAATGTATACAGTGTTATGTAATTAAAAACCTGGGCTGCCTATGAAACAAATACAAGAAACTATGGGGTAATTCCTCTGTTTTGCCTGAAGCCAACAAGAGTATTTGTATATTTCAAGTGATGATTGTCTGCCCAGAAAGGGTGGGTAGACCTCTTGTTTTTTTGTCTTTCAGATAATCAGAGAAAACTGATGCCAGCTGAACAGCATTCAACATACCATGCATTTACTGGCACAATAGAAATTATGTTTTGTGTTCTATGTTCTGTCTTGTGGTGTTTGTCTTGTGGCCAGAATTTTTGTGTTTAATATTTTTATAAAATAGTCTAGTTTAAAATCAAACAAAAAGGTTAAATTAAAATGCAGATATTTGTTTTGTTCCACTTGGAATACAAAGTGTTTGGCTAAATCAGGAGAATGTGATATGCTAAAGTCTAATGCATTTCCTCAAGAAAAAGAAATTTCATTGGCCAAACTGTTAATTGCAAAAATTGTTGTTAAAATTTGCATACCAACAGTCTTTGAAAGCAAAGACATGAAAAGTTAACCCACTCCCCATATTGTACATGGGATCTTTCTGGCTACCTCAGATTTCTAGCCAGAGGGCTGGGGATGGTGGAAGGCTATTGGACTAGAGGTTGTATTGAGTTAACTCCTCAAAGTGGGTGTGCTTGTCCTGGCTTGTTGCTCCAAAGCTCTGTAATAAGGTTATTTTAGTAAAAGGGTGTGTGTGGCATATATTAAATAATAAGACTAATTACTGTATAATGACAATGTTTATGTCTTCATTGTTGGGAAAAAGGTGTATAAGTAAAAAGTGGAAGTTTCCTTTGCAGGTTAAAAGAAGACAAGAAAGGAAGAAGAACAAAGCACAGAATGAGTTAACGGGAAAAAAAAAATTAGCTAGCAAGCTCAGGCTATAGATAAGACACTGACTACTTGGCTAACAACTAGGAAAAGGAGGGCTTGAATTTGCCCACACAGCTATGAGATCTGAAAAACATTGCCAGGCACTAATGAAATGTGTTAAGTTTCTTTTCTCACAGGTAAAGAAGGGCTACCCAAAGACCCTAGCTGCCCTGCCACTCCTTGGAACCAGGAGACAGGATTGATGTAAAGGTCCACCAATGAAAGACTGCTCTGGCTACACCCTGGAAAGGCCCTTATTAAGTCCTGCTACCTACCAACACCACTGTGAAGTGCCAAAGACTGACTGCTTGGACCCAAGATTCACACTGCAAAAAGACCCCTCCACATCGGGAGAATTCTCCTACTGATGATTAGCCTATTTCACCTTCTAGCTCCACTGTGCCTTCTGGACAGTAGGGAAAAAGTACAAGGATGCTGCACCACGACTGTTTTGGGAAAGAAGAAGGAACACTCGCTCCACTGAAATTGCCAAAGTCCAGGAATTCCTGACTAGAAAGGACATTAAGAACTGACCCTGGTGAAGAAACAAAGAATTATACACTGGTGGGAGGACATTTGTGGGACCCATGTTTGGGAATGTGGTATTAATTGGATTTTGGGGTTTATTCTACAGGCTGCGCCCTGTGTTTTGGATAAATCCTTCAGCATATATATATATCTCTAATTGGATTTTAAATAACAAGTACCCAAAGAGTTTGTTCTGCTACTAGAAATTTTACCCGTATTGAAACCATTCCAGTGACTAATAATGTATGCTATTAATGGAAATGCCTTTTGAAAGTACCTGAGAATAGTTAAATAACAGGTGTATTATAGTACTACACCAAGGAAAGATGGTATAGTATATCACTGAGGCTGGGAAGGCATTGCAGTGGGATCTAGTATGTTTAGGAATTCGGGATTTCCTGAATTACCAGCTGATGGCCATTTGGAGTGATCTTAAGTACCACACTTGGCCCACTGCCCTTACAGACGCATCAGGAATACCATCTGATCTGTGATCATGGAGACATACTTGGACACTTCCCGGGTGGAAGTGTGGCTTCCCAGGGCTGGGTGTGCGCCCTTATAGGGGATGAATGCTGTACTTATGTCCCAGAAAGCGCACAGGATATTAACAAGCACATCCTGTCAGCCAAACAGGCTTTTGAACAGTGGAAGGCCCAGGAAAGGAAACCTACTCTTTCTGATTCCTTCTGGGGCTGGTTACTCAACCTGGGAGAACTAGGGGAAGGCATTGTTCACCTCCTGCTCACTGGTGTGGTGCTGTGTACTGTTACTCTTCTCTTGCTTGCTTGCTGTAAAGCACTCCAGCTCCATAGAGCTTCATCACATGTTATCCTTTAAATGTGAGAACACTCAGCCAAAAGTTTGTTGAGTATTCTCAAAGGAGGGAGTTGTTGGTGTCACTAAGCATAACCCTACGTAACTCGGGAGGGTGGAAGGCCACAAGAGTATGGAGCCTTCCTGGTTTTAGGCCTCAGCAGACAAGAGTCCCTCCATGTTTGAACTTTAATCGACCTAAAAGGCCAGGTGTAACAGCCGTTATCAGTTGCAACAGTTCTAACTGGTCTAAAGCAGAAATAATGAGGCCTGTGCACCTTTAGCAGAAGGACAAGATAACTTGCAGAAGGAAAACTTACTAACGAGCTGCCATGGCCAAGATTACTTAATGCACCTGCGCTTACGTAATTGCTACAGGGGGAGGAAGGAGGAGGAGGGAGGGGAAACGGGGGATTGCTAGTCAGTGAGAAAAGTTCTCATGGATATAAAGGAACAGACTGCTTGTTTTAGGTGTGCTTGATCTGAGTCAATCTCCCTGCACCGCTTTGAGATCTCAAATAAACTTGGTTTGCTTCTCCACCCTGGTGTGTTTATTGGCGCGGCACACCAGGCGATGGACCTCCCCGCTGTTGCTTGGCCTCAGGCAGTTATCTGCCGGCAACAGTAATGTTAATCGTGTAGATTTTACAATTATTCAACAACTTGCCTGTTTAAATGAGCTGTGAAAGTGGATAATTCTGTTCTTATAGCAACATGTACAATATAGCAAATCTTCCAGGGTAAGCAGATTTATATTGAAACCATAAATTAAAGAAAAGCCAATTAAAAGCAAGTATGAGGTTGCTTAGAACAAAGAGCTGTAACCATATATGAAGACAGATTCTATGAGCGTCACTAACATCTACCCCAGTAGTTGTAGTTAAGGCTAAGTTTTTGTCACAGATATTTTTATTAAAAGTCATGGACAGGTCACAGGCAATAAACAAAAAGTCACGGAAGCCCATGACCTGTCCCAGGCTTTCACTAAAAATATCCCAGACAAAATGGGGAGGTGCGTTCAGCACCCCCACCGCTGTAGTTAGTGGGAGCTCCGGGATCCCTGACACTGTGGGTAGTGGGAGCTGCGGGGTCCTCCTGCCCGCAGGGCCGGGCTGCTGTGGGGTCCCCTTGTCCCTGGGGTGGCTGGGCACTCATGGGGGTCCCCTGTCATTTGTAGGGGCTGGGAGCTGTGGGGTTCCCCAGCCCCTCCCCATGGGTGGAAAGCTGCAGGGGATCCCCCTCCCTGGCTGCCACAGCTGGGCAGCTTGCAGGATCTACCTGCTGCCTGCCCCAGGCTGGACAGATGCAGGGTGCCACCACAAGTGTGGGGGCTGGAAGCTGCGAGGGGGGGGTGAGGAGAGAGGACTAGCTGGGAGCTCCAGCCCCTGGGGGCAGAAAATGTCATGGAGGTCAATGGAAGTCACAGATTCCATGACCTCTGTTACATAATTGTAGCCTTAGTTACAGTATATATGATATTAACAAGTGTATGACTCCTTGATATCTTATTGTGAAGTATATAGCCATTGTCCAGTTTTTGGCAGAGAAAGGTCTAATGTACTTCTTGAACAGAAGAATCGTCAGATCTTGTTTGCCCTCGCTGCAGGGAGTGCTGAGAAGCAATGGCAGAGGAGCAGATATACCTGGGTCAACTAGGGTACAGTGAGAACTGAATAAATAAGGAGACTCTGTAAGTGGGACAGTGAGCTATTACTGGGACTTAGAGAAGAGCTTTGAGGATGAAAAAAACATGATTTTTAATCAGCTAGACTTGTTGTTCCTGTTTGTTTGTCAGGGCCTAAATGCTGGAGGCCTGAGACAAGAGTGAATTGCAGCTCTTCTTTTCCTATATGTTACCAGACTATGGCAGTATGGTTTTGCAGAGAGAGGATATCAACCAACAAAATGGAGATCCTGGGAGATTAGTCCTTACCTAGAGGATGGACTCAAGGTGTTGATATCAACTAAGCTTGCTTCACTGAAGTGAGGAATGGAGTCTTGCCTGTCAACCTGTCTTAAGAAAACATACAGGAAAGGAGTGTAGAAAATTTGAAGATACTTGCATCAACTTCGACAATTTTGGGGTGTCTGAGAGTGTTGAACAATGATACCATGAGTCTGGGAATATTATAGCTGGGGAAAGGGGTAGGGAACTGTGATGGGTTGGAGCCCTTCAATCTCTGTTGTGTTGGGCAGGGAGACACTAAATAAAGGCAGAAGCTTGAAAAGGTGCAGGACAGGATTGAAACATTTAATATTAGTCCCACTGGGTAGAATTTTCACAAAGCAGAATCTCATCTGTGTGTATCGCTGCAGCTGGGTGTGGTCCCTACCTGTATGTGTGCTGGTTATGTGCAGTCTGAAGCCTGAGGGAGGGCTTGGCTGGCTTGCCTCAACAATACAGTGTAAGGGGAACCCAGGCTGGTGGGTGAGGCAGGCTCAGTGGTACCCCAGTCCCAGTCACAGTACACTGTGTTTAGTTGATACTATTCTTTTTATTCTGACTAGAAATGTGTACAAGTAGTGAAATTTCTCATAAATGTACCCCCTCTTGAGAGATATCATGTCCCTCGCTACTTTTATCTAACATTTCATGAAGTGGCTAGTTTTTGGGTTTGCATCAAAAGAGTTTTGAAAGATACTTTTTCAGGTAGAAAAAGCTGCTTACTTTCACTGGAAAAGGAGTACACTTTTCAAGGAAAAGAATCCATGGAACACTTAAATGGAGCCATTGTAGAGTTTGTACAATACTTAAAAAAAAAAAACAGAAATTTTTGCTTTCATTGCAAATAGTGATCATATATCTGATTCAGAGGGAGAATATTTACTGCATAGTAGAACATGCAGTTTCAAAACATGCAACTTTTCATAACATTACAATTCCAGTGTGCAACACACTCTTTACTTCTAACGAGTTAATCAGAAGGCTTTAATCTTTCTTGCTCAAATCCTTAACTGTGCAACACTGATGCTTGCTTGATATAAGTTTTTGTGTGAAATATTTTTAGTTTAGAGAAATTAACAAAGAAAACAAATGTCTTTCTAAAAAGCAATATACTTACCCATGAAGTCTAGAGCATTCATTACTAGAAGTGCCTCCCATTTTAACTTAAAGCTAGTGTTTGTGGAGTAACTTTATATTAGGGCTGTCAATTAATCACAGCTAACTCAAAAAAATTAATTGTGATTAAAAGTTAAAGTTTGTTTACATTTAAAGGAGATAATGCTGCCCGCTTCTTGTTTACAATGTCACCAGAAAGTGAGGACAGGTATTTGCATGGCCTTTTGTAGCTGGCATTGCAAAGTATTTGTGCCAGATATGCTTAATATATGTATGTCCCTTCATGCTTCGTCCACCGTACCAGAAGACATGCTTCCATGCTGATGATGCTCGTTTTAAAAATAATGTGTTAATTAAAATTTGTGACTGAACTCCTTGGGGGAGAATTGTATGTCTCCTGTTTTGTTTTACCCACATTCTGCCATATATTTCATGTTATAGCAGTCTCGGATGATGACCCAGAACATGTTCATTTTAAGAACACTTTCACTGCAGATTTCACAAAATGCAAAGAAGATACCAACGTGAGATTTCTAAAGATATCTACAGCGCTTAACCCAAGGTTTAAGAATCTGAAATGCTTTTCAAAATCTGAGAGGGACGAGGTGTGGAGCATGATTTCAGAAGTCTTAAAAGAAAAACACTCCAGAGCGGAAACTACTGAACCCGAACCACCAAAAAAGAAAATCTATCTTCTCTTGGTAGCATCTAACTCAGATGATGAAAATGAACATGCGTTGGTCTGAACTGCTTTGGACTGTTATCAGGCAGAACCCGTCATCAGCATGGATGTGTGTCCCCTGGAATGGTGGTTGAAGCATGAAGGGACATATGAATTTTTAAATATCTTGCGATGCTGACTACAACAGTGCCATGAAAATGTCTGTTCTCACTTTCAGGTGACATTGTAAACAAGAAGTGGGTGGCATTATCTCCTGCAAATGTAAACAAACTTGTTTATCTGAGCAATTGGCTGAAAAAGAATTAGAACTGAGTGGCTTTGTAGGCTCTAAAATTTTACATTGTTTTATTTTTGAATGAAGTTTTTTTGTACATTATTCTACATTTGTAACTTCAATTTTCATGATAAAGAGATTGCACTATAGTACTTGTATTAGGTGAATTGAAAAATACTATTTCTTTTGGGTTTTTTACAGTGCAAGTACAGTGAACACTGTACACTTTGTTTTCTGTTGTCATTGAAATCAATATATTTGAAAACATTAAAATCAACATTTTAAAAATAAATGGTATTCTATAAATGTTTCACAGTGTGATGAATTGCGATTAATTTTTTAATCGCTTGACAGCCCTACTTTATATCTTAGTTACAGTGTAGTCCACTTCTGTTGTCTTTGAGCTTCAGATGATGCAAAATGCTGTATCAAAAATCTGTAAACACAAGCCACCTATATATAGCCTATTGGAATAAGTGCTTGCATAATCTTTGAAAGGGTTTACTTTTTCAAGAAGATCCCCCAAGTGGGTTATCATCAAACTATGTTGGATGATGCCTAACCCATAGCCAAGGAAGAAATTCACGGCAGGCTCAGGCTTTTAAATTCAGAGAAGTCCCAAATTCACAGGCAATCTTATTTTTGTCACTGTTACACTTGGATGGTTGCTTTTGCTCCTCTTAAATGGCTATCAAGACTGTGTTTATAAACTTGGCCCTAAATAGTGGTTTACTCTTCTGTCTCCAACCATGAATCTCACACTCTGTTTTCCTCCTTTTGGCTTCTGTTTGCTATAGTTAATAACAGAACCTAGTAAAAAAAAATATTTTACTAGTATTTCAACAACAAATCCATATTATCACCTCAAATAAAGTTCATGTAGTAAAATTCCCTTTCTTTAAAGAATGCATTGAAAACACTTGATTTGAACAGAACTTAGTCATAAAAGGAGCTTTGCATTGTTGTATAATGTTGCATTAAAGAGTTTAGTTGTCTAAAACCAGATTTTCTTGCAGATCTGAATGAAAGATTTTTTTTGGTACACCTGTAGATGGGTGGACTCACCCCTGCGGCACCTCCTGCTGGTCTCTTAGGGAATTAGTTCATTCCAGCTCCAGAGCACCCTCTGCAGGCCAGTGATCCACCTGTCCTCTGGCCCCCCCATGTCCCTCCCTGGACCCGGTGCCCTTTTACCTGGGGTGCTGCTCCCTAGCAGTAATCCCCTCAGTCTTAGAGTCTCCCCTCCCTGGGGAACCCCCACCCACTATTCCCACCTCGCCTCAGTATAAGGCTACTGCCAGTCATCATCTAGCCCCACACGCTGGGACAGACTGCAGTATCAGCCTACTCATCACTGGCAAGGAGGGTTTGGACCTGCTGCCTTGGCCTGCCCCAGGGCTGCCCTCTGCAACCCCCAGTACCTCTTGGCCTTCTGCTAGGCCACAGCCTGGGGCTTTCCAGGCTGGAGCTCACCAGCTCCTCAGCCTGTCCCCAGCCCTGCTTCACTCAGGTTCTCTGGCTCCCTTCAGCCAGGCCCTTCTCCCTCTATAGGGAGAGGGAGACTCACTGTCTGCTCCTGGCTTCTCTGCCTTTATAGGGCCAGCCGAGTTTGTTTGTGGCGTGGCCCCAGCTGCAGCCACTTCCCCAATCAGCTTAACTTTTCCCTGCCACAGCTCTCTTCCAGGGCTGTTTTCAGCTTTTCAGGGCAGGAGCAGGGGTCCACACTGCTACAACATCACTTGTGCAAAGTGTTTGGCATTCAGGAATTGCCTAGTACAGTGCAGAGTGCCTGGGTTTTGGTTTATCACCGTGGTGATATGCTTAGCACATTCCTGCAACTGGTTTTTCTATGGCCTCTCTTGTACATGTGTCATTTGTTTTGTTTCATCATTACTCAGCAGGTGCGGGAAGGAACCAGACGCAGACAGCTTGTGTGTTCAGGAAAGCGCCCCGCCGTGAGGCGTGGCAACCTTTTTATTCTTTCAGTTACAGCGTCATGCATAGCTTACAGCCTTGTTTACTTGTTTCGCATTGGTGGAGGACTCTTTCTTCCCCTTTTCCCCTCACCCATTGCATGTGGGCAGAGCGTGCGGTACTTTCCTAATCTTGTGATAATATGGAGTCAGCATTCTGAGACAAATCAGCATTCTGTGGCAAAAGGGGGTTTTGCAGGAAGCGGTTTCTGGTGGCCTGCCAGCCAGGACCGATCCCTACATCTGCCCCTTTTCCTTTAAAAGGAGAAGGCAGGCTTTTGTTTGGACCATGGGCACCCTTGGGTGCACAATGAAATTAAGGAGGGGATGCACTGAATGCCACAGCAGGTGAGCACGAGGAATAAGAGGCAGAGTCCTCCATAGGTTATTAGCTGATGTAGCCAACCCCATCCTGGCAGCCAGCTAGCCAGCCAGTCCCACCAGGAGGAAAATGGGTCACTGTCAATTTGAATTTGAGCAGTAAGATTCTTAATAATGGCTAATTGATTTTCAATAGCATGAGAATGATCAGAAATATTAAAACAACACATATCATTAACTTTTTCACAGCCATAATGATGCAAAAGCAAAAGATAATCAATAGCAGCTCTATTTTGCAAAATACCATGGCGTAACTGCATTTGTTCCTCATTAAGCAATGCCACTGCAATAGACGTGGCATTAAGAGCTTTAGCTGCTGAACAGGCTAACCAATTAAGATTTTTACTATTACTAATTATTAAGCCAGGTATGCCAACCAAGGAGGTGGCCAAGGCATTATACATAACATCACACAAAATTTAGCATTTAGGCAAGCAATAAAAGCAGTTAACAAATTTTTTGGGGTTTTCTCCTTTTCTTGCTGTTCCAGCAGACGCTCAGCTTGCTGTGGGAGGGACTTTGTTTGTACCCACGTCACTGGTGCATTGGGAGTACTGCGGCGCCGTTCTTGAGACAGCGTAACTGTTGTTGTTAATAACTGATTGAAATCAGGAATGGGATTGTTAAGACCCTGGTGCCACGCCATGCTGCGGGCCGCCTGTGGGGTCCTCTTTTCACGGACGGATGTAACGGGCTGGGACCCACACAGGCCCCTTAGGTATGTTAACGGCTGCGTACCCCCGCCCCCAGGTAATCAAGGGGACTGGGGCACTCCACGAGGTTCCAGGGAGTTGTCTATACGTTACTTTAGGGGCGGGGAGTTTTTCCTTGCACCTAAAGTGTTTCTGTAAATGGGAGATATAATGGGCACCATCAAAAACAAGATTTAAATAATTGATTGTATAAAGAACATGTGCTAACCACACCTCCTTGTCGGGCAGCGTGGGCGGGATTCCCCCTTTTGTTTTTTTGTTGGAGGAGAGCTGTTTTGAGGGTACGATTTGCGCGCTCAACGATAGCTTGGCCCGCCCCAACGGGAGCAGAAGGCAGCAATTTGTTGAGAGCAGTAAGCTGGCCCATTATCTGTTTTGAGCTTGGCTGGGATGCCCATAACAGAAAAGCAACGAACAAAATGGTGGATAACGTGTCGAACACGTTCTCCTTTGTGGGGTGTGGCCCAAAGGTAACCTGAGTAAGTGTTAACAGTAACATGAAGAAAATTCCAAGGGGAAAAAGGGGGAAAACGTGTGACATTCATCTGCCAAAGCTGATTGGCGCCGAGACCGCGGGGGTTGACGCCGGTGGGGGGGTAAGAGCGGAGAGAGGAACATTGTGGGCATTGTTGAACAACAGATTTAGCCTCATCCAAGGGAATGGAGAACTCCCGGGCGAGGGCTTTAACATTTTGATGATGAAAGGCGTGGCTGGAGGTAAGGGAGTGAACCCAGGAAATGCGCACTTGTGCATCAGCATAAGCGTTGCCCTCAGACAAAACCCCGGGGAGGAGAAGATGGCTATGAATATGTGCAATAAAAAATGGGTGAGACCGGGAGCGCAGAAGCTGTTGGAGGGTAAGAAAAAGGGCAAGAAGTGGTTATTTCATAAGTGGGGTTACATAGCTTCCAGCTATAGCGGCACCAACGTTAGCAACATAAAGGCTATATGTAATAACATTAAGGGGGACAATGGAAAAATGAGAAAAGGCTAAACAAAGGGTAGCAAGTTCTGCCCGTTGAGGGCTTGTTTGAGGAGTGGTAAACCACGAGTGCCATTGCGTGGCAGTACACCAAGAAACAACACCACGGGTTGGGCAGCCATCAGTGAATACTGTAAGCGCATCAATTATGGGGGTTTGCTGGCAAAAATTACAAAATACAGTGGGAATGTAACAAATGGCATGCAGGCGAGGATCTTTCTCAATATGATAGGACAGGGAGCCCACAAAGCCTGCCAGGGCTAGTTGAAGGGCATCCGGGAAGGCAAGGGCTGATTCGGTCTTTGGGTAGCGCTTCTTTACCTGTGAGAAAAGAAACTTAACACATTTCATTAGTGCCTGGCAGTGTTTTGCAGATCTCATAGCTGCTTGGGCACATTTAAGCCCCACCCCCCTTTCCTTGGTTATCAGCCAAGTTTTAGCTGTGAATGTGTCCTTGAATGGAGACAGTGTCTTATCTACAGTCTCCTAGCTTCTTTTTTCTTTTTAGTTAACTCATTCTGTTCTTTTTTTTTTCTTCACAGCCAGCTGGGGCCGAAAGCAGCCTGTACTGCGCTCGGAGCCGGAGGGGGCAAAAGGGAGGGGGCGACGACAGCAAGGACTCAGAGGGGGCTAGACTAGGGGCTGTCGCCCTGGGTGCAGGACTTGGGGTTTCAACCTCCGTGACATATGAGGGAGGTGGGGTAGGGGTGGGAGAGGCAAGCGGGGGCGCCTTCTTTCGCAAACGCCCGATTGCCTCTGTACAATGTTGCCACAGCAAGATGTGTTGGATGGGCGCTCGTGGCTCCCTTAGGAGCCGTTCGCCCACATTTTGCCAGTCAGAAACCTCGAGAGTTCCTTTCTCGGGGTACCAAGGGCATTTAACCTCTATAACATGGAGCAAAGCCTCCACATGTTGCTGTGCTGCTGTTATGCGACCAGTTACCTTGAGTAACTTAACCAGCTCTTTCGCATGAGCCTTCTGTTGCACGGACAAGTCCCCCCCCATACTCGCGAGGGAGTGCGCAAAGACGCACTGAGGTGCACCACGGCTCAACCGGCCGGTGGGTACGGAGGGCTGGAATCACGTCGGGGTCACCAGATGCGGGAAGGAACCAGACGCAGACAGCTTGTGTGTTCAGGAAAGCGCCCCGCCGTGAGGCGTGGCAACCTTTTTATTCTTTCAGTTACAGCGTCATGCATAGCTTACAGCCTTGTTTACTTGTTTCGCATTGGTGGAGGACTCTTTCTTCCCCTTTTCCCCTCACCCATTGCATGTGGGCAGAGCGTGCGGTACTTTCCTAATCTTGTGATAATATGGAGTCAGCATTCTGAGACAAATCAGCATTCTGTGGCAAAAGGGGGTTTTGCAGGAAGCGGTTTCTGGTGGCCTGCCAGCCAGGACCGATCCCTACAAGCAGGTATTTAAGTTATCCTATTTGATATCTGTCAGACAGCAAAACCATTTTAAAAATATTTTGCACCGTAAAGAGGATGCATTTTTCATTATATAACACTTTCATTATTCTCATGAGTGTACTGTGGCAGGAGAATACCCTAGAGAAAAATAAAAAAAGAAAAGGGAAAGTTTAAATTATTTGAAAAATGTTTGACAGTCCATAGCATAAGAGAAAAGTTAGAATAATTCTCTTCAGTTCCTTTTTACAGAAATAACTCTTTGGCTATTTCTGTGTTTTTTATATGTGAGCTTTACTCAAAACCTATTGTTCAAGTCTGACTAGACAAAGCATATAGGTAGCAGAAAACAGAAACTTTAGAGTGAAGAAGATAGTCTGCAGGATAAAACCAAATGCCTCACTGCAGGAATTCAGACACTACTCTGGACAAAAAACAAACAAACCCACACAGACGAACCAAAGGATGCCAACCATTGGGGATCTTCGATCATGAATTGTTAGTGGTTCTCAAACTTATTTGATTATCCCCTGCCTTCTTTGTGTCTGTAGTAGTTTACGCCTCCCCTCCCATCACACAGGTACATATACCGATAAGAAAACCTCATCCAACTCTCACTAAATATTAAAAGTCAGGTGTTGATTCAAACAGAATCAACCATCCATTGCAATAAAGGCAAAATCAAAACTCTGATGGTGGTCTGCTTACAATTAAATGTGCACATCACATCATCGCAAACAGATTAACGTACAGATGGCAATGACTTTGTATAATGCTCTGCCAGCTTAGCAGAAATCCATCAAAAAGCACAGTGCTGTGTGGGGACCTGATATGTTTGGAGGAATCTGCTTTGCTAGTTATTCATTGCTGTGGGTAAAATGTGTACAATAAGATTTTTTCCCCCTAAAGCTTCTCACACTCCCTGAATACATTCCATGCCTGCCCATGGGGGCACGTCCCCAGTTTGAGAACCTCTGATTTAAATTAAGTAGCGAGAACACTAATTAATGGAGGTAGTAAATGTGAACATAAACAGATAAATTGGAGATGATGATTCCTGTAAGTAATAAGCTATATATAAACGTAGTTGGAGTATTTGAACAAACAAACAGTTGTATGTTCTTCTATTAAACTTATCAGGTAGAGTAGGAACCATGGAAAAAATGCTCTGAGATTGCTGTACCTCTTCCAGTCCCTATCCTGATATGCCCAGTGCATTTGTTCTAATCTGTGAATAAATATTCTGTTATTTAGGGAAGGAAAGAGTCGAACAAAGAGCAGGATCAAATAAAAGCTGCTGCAAAAGATTTGGAGGGGCTGAAGGTCCCAAACATCACCTGTGCAATATCAAACAGCTCAGCTGATATATCTAATAGACTGGCTACTGGATGTTAACCATGGCGTATATGTACCTATAAAATACAGCTTGTGTGGAAGACCTTTTGACTTCCTCGCAGATACAAAAAATTCATGTGACAAAATTTAAATAATTGCAGTTTATATAACTTCACTTGCTCAAGAGTTTTTAGATATGTTCAGAAAAATCTTCCACACAAGCATGCCTGGGAAGAGGGGAGTGGATTGCTGCTCCTGTAGCTGCAAATTCATAGGCCTTTGTTGCTTGAGTACAAGAGGGCTCCTTCAGGTACTAGCAGCTCTTATCTTCTGTGAGACAGCCACCAGAATGGAACACTGTGCATGTACCCCCACACCCACAACTAGCATATTAAAACCAGTCACTAAATAATCCCAAATGAGAGACCCATCATTTC